>NC_052962.1:8894797-9182297 GCF_013358895.1 Oreochromis aureus | reverse complement strand
AAATATCTATTATAATTTAAACTGTGAATCAGCAAAGCTATGCTAAGTACAAGAAGAATAACAATATGGAGCTATGATGAGCAACTAAACAAGTACAGCTGAGCTAGTTTTTGTTTATAAACCAATATGACTGACACACAGATTTATGCATTAGAATTCACTTTTGATGACCATTAATGTTTGAAAAAAATATTACAATCTACTCAGAAGCTGGTGAGATATTTGAGTCTATAGCAGAGGCTGCCAGGATTATCGTCACATGGCCATGGCCACTTCAAATCCACGTGGCTACTTTTTAAAATTATTTTTGACTCAAAATGAACTTTTAAAATGACTGGATCATGACTGATCTGGCAGTTTTATTTTTCTGATGCCATATACCCTTAACAGCAAAAATAAAACTTAACTCAGAGTGTTTGTATGTGTTTGTGTTAGGGGCCCATCAAAGAACACAGTCCTGACAGACAGGTTTAATGGAGGAGAACGTGGGGGACATAAACAGCTTCCTGCTGTACCCCATGTCGTTAAGTGGGCACAGTTGTTAAAGCTATGATTATTTAATCACTAACCCTCGTGGGATGTGTGTCATGGCTGCCCAATTTGCTGTTCAGCCAACGTAACAGGCATTTTCAGAAGTTATTTCCAGATTAAGTATCCTACTGCATATATTCCATCTAAGGCTATCCTGATGATGTATGAGGTGACTGATTGCCAAGTGCTGCTCTCAGCAGGACTGCATCCCAGGGTAACAGTGCCACTTCCTATGCTTCTATTCACATGGTAAACTTGATTGGTGGCAATGGAAGGCATGAATCTACAATTTCCAAGCTGGGTAAAGGGACTCTGACATTTTCAGCGTCATGAAAAACAGGCCTGTATTATATTTGTCCAACAAACCAAAATATCTGATTTGCTCTTCTTAGAATTTGGGAGAAAACACTCAAAACATCAAGTATTTACACTGTAATATTATGATGTAGCAAAAACATGTTTCTTTCACTTCAGTAGGTCCAATCAGAAAAAAACAAAGTGTATGAATTTCACTTCATTCATTTCATTTCACTTAAGTAATATTACTTAAATCTTTTTGTTTTTATTTTTAGCACAACATTAAAACAAACTTTCATATCTATTCACGATGCCCTTCATTCCTGGGGCAGCACTTTCTTCTGTATAGCTATAACAACACATTTTTCCTGCATTAGTCATTCATTATATTTACAGAGCATGCTGCTGCAGCTTCATTGGTACTGATACAAAGAACTAAACCATGCTCGTAAGTTTAACCAGAACTCATCGCACCAGCGCACTGCTTAACTGTATGCCTGACCTCTATGATACATCAACTCTAATGACACCGCATTCACTGACATTTAAACAAGCCTTACGTGAGCTTTCTTAAATTCACCATTCACCAAATGTCACCATTAGCAAACCATAATTTGCATTAATCACACAGTTCCAGCATATTGTTACCTTAAAAAGAAATCACTAACTATATCTTGCTAAATAACAGGTCAGAAAAAGATCGAAAGGTAGCAGGCGTTCAGCACTTGAAATGCACTCTTTTTTTGGAAACGCTTGAAAATAAACCCATAAAAACTCAATTGTCAGATTTCACTAAAGCTGAGAACACTATGCACAACTATTAAGCAGTAGGGTTCAAACTAGTGATTATATCCATAATCACTCCATCATTAATTAAATATTCTTTATAGGAATAAATCCACTGAGAATGAGATTGCCCCCTGTTGTCCATTATGCATCCCAGGTTTAAGGGATCTCTGCTTCACGCTTATGGCTTCATCCAGCTTTTAAATACAGTACATGTAACTTCCAACATCACCACTCAGTACCAGCTAAGCCTATACACTATACTTTAACTAGCATGCATCTGTACATACCAGCTCTTGCTGCGATGAGATGTGTTGTCCGATTGGGATTTTGGGCACTGAGAATCAGATTCTTGCCGATCTTGGCCCCCAGCGCTTTGGCATGATAATACTCACGGGTCCTTTCCATGGGGTAGTTAGTGGGGTACAGACCACTGAACACTATCGTCGTCCCCTCCAGTGTCTTGCTTTTCAGCTCTGGGACGATCTTCCGAATGTCCGGCATTTCAGAGGCCTCCTTCCTCAAGTATCCCTCATAGCGGGCGTAATACTCTGCATGGATCCTTTCGAGCACCTCCTCTAAATAGATGAGATGATCGTCCTGGTCATTATCAGCTTCTTCCTCCTCTTCCTCGTCATCTTCCATACTCTGGTCCAGCAGCTCCTCACCCATGGTAACACCAGACTGTTCACTATTCTGGGACTCTGTTTCTGGCTCTCGCCTATCTGAGCAGCCATTTCCGAGCTCGGGGTCAGGTAGAAGAACTGAAGGCTCTGGTGAGTCAGAGCTGCTTTCACCCTCAGCTCTGCCTTTACTGTCCTCTTCCTTTGCCCCATCCTTACAAGCAGGTTCTTGCGTGGCTCCTTCCTGACCGGATTCCTTTGTCTGGCCAGACCTACTTTCAGTGTCGCTCTCTGATGAGGGGGGCTTTTCTGTAATGGAGTCACTGTCACTGTCACTGGAAAGGTCAAAGTCTAGGTTATTGGACTCGTGTCTTGGTGCTGATGAGTTTGCACCTTCCTTGTCCTCTCGCGTCCTGTTTGTATCGTCTTCCTTAACATTTGTAATATCATCTCTCTGGGTTTCCCTGGATTCTTCCACAGGTTTTGTTTCAGTCTCTGACCCTTTACTTTGTCCCGATTCGTCCTCATCCGCTGTCGGGTGTGTCCGTTCATTTGATGGCA
Organism: Oreochromis aureus; assembly: GCF_013358895.1. Lineage (NCBI taxonomy): Eukaryota > Metazoa > Chordata > Actinopteri > Cichliformes > Cichlidae > Oreochromis > Oreochromis aureus. The sequence continues at coordinate 9,179,499 of NC_052962.1, read as the reverse complement.
TGCCCTGAGAAGACTGAGGTGCTATGGACTCTTCCTTTCCGGAAACATTATTGTCCTTTGCCCTTTTCCTGAGGCCATTATTTTGCTCATCGGCACCAAGTGTCCCTGTTTGTTCTGTGCTCTCTGCTGGTCGACTCGAGGAGCCTCCTGCTGGAAAAACACATAGAAGTTTAAAAGTATTCAAAGACACATGAATTAGAATCTAGAGGTGGGGCTACAGAGAGATCAGCTTCTGATTCCCAAAAATTGCAACAACAATTAAAAAGGCGAGTTAAGGACTTAGCTGCTGCCAGTGGTCATTAAAGATCATCTTCTACATCTGATGTGCTCAACAGAGGTTGTGCATTGATACTAGAGTAACAGTACTGGTAATGGAGTACTGACAGCAACAAAATGGTAATGAACTAATGAAAAAAAGAACTAAATGCGCTAGTTTATAAAACTCTTTGATCATAAAAAATTCATAGAAAGATGGAATGTGGTTTTTTTTATTGTGTCCATTATGAAAAAAGTGAAATGAGCCATCAATACATTAATTAATATTTTTCCCCATCTCACTCCAAGTATAATATTTTAATTTTTGCCCCCCAAACATGTGCCTTACTTTCCTCACAATTCTCACATGTTGGTGCGGTGGTGTATTTCAGGACAGGATGGGGTCTAAGCTGTTTTTCCATTATCCGTGGAACGATCTCGAGGATTGTGTGGCTAGCTAGCTGATTATTCTTCACTTCCACCATGCTAAAGTTAATTGGGACATGTCGGTACACTGCACATCATTTCATTTGCCAACTGTAGGGTGGGTGTTAAACCTGGTTACCAACTGAGTTACATTAGTACTACTGAGTACCGATTAACTTAATGATTCCATTGTTGCTAAATCTAGGTACCAGAACACACATGGGCAGAGGAAGAACAAAACTGTATGAAATCACTGCAGCAAGCGCAAAAAAATGTCTCAGGTATGGTTAAACCCTATGCAGCCAATGCTCTCTGCACCATTTTATCCTGCATCATTTTCCCTTTTTTTTGAACCCACATAACTTTATTCGAGCTGATGGTTACATGTTTTATATTAATGCATTCTGGAAGGTCTGTTGCCCTCCAATTATAAACCTCTCACTAATAACCCTTCTGACATTTCACACTCCTAGATTTTCGCTCAGGAAGCGCTGTTCCAGCTTCCCCTTTTGGCAAACACTTCTTGGAGCAGAGTCTTCCTCTAAGACAAATTGAGCTTGTGTACACTGAATCACTCCAGTGAAAGTAACTCGCTTTGTGCTAACCAATCAGCAGCACAGAATTAAAAAAGAAAAATTTGGAATTAGATTGTCATGTTTTCTTCAAGCAAAGGAGTTTATCATTTTAATAAGATAGAAAGATCTACTGCAAACTCCGAATAAGGTTCCTTGTTCAAACAAGCGTGCTGTATCACTGTGACCCACAGGGCAGGATGGACGAGAGAGGGCAGTGAAATAATCTGAGGAGGCAGGTCAGTGTGCATCAGCTCTCAGGAAGAGAATTCAGCAAATTAAACAGTGAACAAAGAAACTTTTCGACAAAGTCTGATATATTCCAAAGTACAAAGAACCCATTACTCTGACATTATGTGAGGCATTTCAAGCTTAGAAAGGTTGACAATTGCGTGGTAAGAGCAAGAACTTTTCCTTTAATGTAACTGGAACTCACCCATGATATAACCCACACACCCCTGGTCCTATATTGTTATTTATTTATTTATTTTTACTTTAGCTATATGTCAGTTAACCATGCAAAAGGGTAAGCTTCAGCTGGACCACACATAAACGGTTCATTAAAATTTTAAGATCAATTTTTATCATATTTAATTTTTTTAATAGAAAATATGATGACTGAAATCGTCTGTGTTTGAATCAGTGGGGTTTATAATATAAACAGAAAAGTAGATCTACTGGGGAACAAATATTTGAGAGCAATACAGAATGCCTCAGAGCTTTGTCCACTATATTGCTTTAGAATATTGAACCACCACCTGGTCTCTGATTTATTCATAAATATAAAGTGATTGAAAAATGGTGCATCACAATTCAGCTCAGCAGGACCGCAGAAATTAAGTGTTTGATACTCAAAATTTCTTCAATGAAATCAGGATGCCAACATTGATAGTTCTCTGACAGAACCAGGATAGGTTCAGTTCAGAGCTAACAATTTTCTGAGTTAATTAATATGATATTTTATTGCTGTTAAAACTAAAGAGTCTAAAGAACTCGGAGGAGCCAACATTTTGCAAAGAACACAATGTATGACTTAAAACGTGCACCATTAAAATTTACAGGATTAACATTTCAATATTTGGATTATTTGGTGATTTAAAAAAGAATCTGTAACAATGTTAACCACTATTGACATGCTAGTTTGGCATGTAAGCATGCTAAATTATTAAATAAAAATTTAATAAATAGCACTGCTGATGTTAGTGTTATTAGTTCTGAAGACCGGCAGTATAAACGAAGGACATAGCTTCTTGGTTCTTGAAAAGTGAAGCCAACCAGAGGGCAAAGCTGTCGTGCTATGGAAGTTGTTGGGAAAAATCAGCTGCGACCTTTTTAAATGCTCTTCTGCTGAGTTTATGGGTACAGAGACACACATGTTGGGTCTGACAGCAGTTCCATGACAGCTAATGAGCTAACAGTTTCAGAGTAAGAGCGGGACTTCACATATTAGTGGTTGAGGTCACGGGAGCCTCGCTCATCGGTTGTTTTTAAACAAATGTACAATTTGCTACATTTTTACAGTCTTTCGAGGAACATTAATATCTGATCCAGACAGAAACAGATATGAAAACATTTAGCGAACAATCTATTTAATGTCTGAAACTGGACAATTAATTCGGCTCTCATTTATCTGACTGCTTCATTAACGCCCTCTAACTTGCTGGTTTTGTTGGGTTCAAAAATAAAAATAAATAAATAAATAAATAAATAGTTGATCCCCATCACCACTGCAGGCATAAATTTCTGACTAAAGGCACAGAACCATGAAATAGTGTGTTTTCCAATTAAACTTCTCTAAGCATCACAGGGTGTTTACCTGCATAAAAGAATTGTTGGTCCAGATTGTTTTTAATGGACACATCACCTTATCAAAGATGAGTGGGTGAACCATACCTTTCCTGGCCATTTGAGCTTCCCGTGATCCCGGAGGAGCATTAATGTCTCCTGTGCCCTGGAAGTAAATGTATTTCTTCACAGTGATGAGGTTAGGTGCGAATTTCCACACATCCTCTCGGTCATCGATGATACAGACCATCGAATCTCCACAAGGAAAAAGGTTTCTATCCAGGAAAGAAACAAAGACAGTGCTCAAAACAACAGTAAAACTGCTGAGCGTCATGGCAGATGCTCAACACAGACAGCCCATTAAAAATCTAGTAGTGTTGTTTTTGGTTACAGGAAAATAAGGGGAACATCAATTTCTTATATCAAAGTTCCACTTTAGTGTTTCCAAGAAGAGGCATCACTGGCAACCACTCATAAGTGACACTGAGAAAGAACAATAGAGCTCTACCATTTGTGCTCATGCACAAATAATGACAATAAAGACAATAAACAAATGGATAATGGCACTAAGAAAATGATTTGGATTAACCAGCTCCAGGGTTTTTTTTTATTATTTGCTTAAAACAAGAAGAAACAAAGAAAAAAAGAAAAAAAGGAACAAAACAAAATGTTTTTTCTCATGATTTTTACTCAGTGGATTCTCTTCTCATTTTGTTGTCACGCTTATTTTGCTCCTCTGCTCTGCTCTCTGTTTCACCGTGTGTCTCACTATATGCTCCGCCCCCTGTGTAAAGTCTCTCCTCCACGCACTCGGAACACAGCCAATCAGAGGAGAAGGCGAAGCATAACAACTTGTTACGTAACTGGAAACCGAGTGTAAATACAAGAATCAAATCCTTACATAACCACCAAAGAAAACCAAAAGAAACATACCCCGAATCTTTCTTTTTGTTTTTAAAACAAAACCCTGTATAGTAGAGTCCAGACAGAAGACAAGGACTGATCATTGTAGACTAAGCTGTGAGCGATCAATCTAGTCTTAGGTAGATAATTCTCACCTAAGATTCCCAGTCTTTGAGAATGGATCGATGCATTCATCTCTAGAAAGGATTCGATGAGAGAAAAGCTTCTTTTCAGGATCCAGGAAGCCTAAAAAGAAAAGAAAAACAAAAATGCAGATTTAAAAAAAAAAAAAAAAATCTATGCAACTGTAACCACTTCTTAAAGGCAACAGTGGATATTTTTCTTAAACTGACAAGCTTTTCTTGACCTTTTCTTTGGTCTTTCTGAATGCAATCAATCCAAGTTTCCCAGGGATTTTTACTGAAATAAAATGTCTATCAAGAAACGTGGACAGTAATGTACTGTGACTGAACAGGACAGCCACTGTACAGGCTGCTAAACCACAGCAAAAGCTGTCAATGGCAGGAGCGCTGATCTCAAACATGTCGAATCACTGCATCAGGGTCAGCAGTAAAATCCAATTCAAAATGCATTAAACATTCATCATATGGAGGCAGAACAGTACTAGAGTGATACTGCCCCCACTATTTATTGCCTGATGAAAGTTTGCACCCTGAATACTAAAAACATGCTGTGTAGACAGACACACTAACACATCAATATAATGCTACTTTGAATCAGAAAGCTGTAAAATATTTTCATTTAGAAGGAAAGCAACATCAGGATTACTTTGAGGAGCCAAGCACTGTGCAAAGTAAATATCTGCAAACTTGGCAAGAAATCCACCAACATCTGAAGCATTACATGGGTTTAGTAAGTGTTTTAAAGTTTGTGTACAACTGCAGCTTGCAGATAAATAAGTGATCCAACAAAACATCAGCTAGAACACAAAGTATGAGCAGACACTCCCCTCTTATGGACACAAACGGGTAGTACAAGGTGAAAAGTTTCCCAAAGTGTCAAAATGTAAAAAGTGAAAGTGTAAGGTGATTTAATACATATCTGAACTTTAAAGTGGAAAGGTGCTGCAACATGTAAAACAATACGCTCCTTACCAGCAATGGTGTGTGCATAAAGGCGGCTCCCAAATGTGAAGACATGCAGCTCATAGAGTTTGGCGATTTTCTCCAAGAACTCCTTGCAGTGTGGGCGAAGTCGTGTGTGAAGCATAGGCTCTCCTCGGCCGAGCTGGAAGTGGAAAATGCCCTGAAGGACACGACAAGAGTTTCAGAAAACGTCAGAAAGAAGCTGCGGGATTGGGTCTCAGGATGCACTCTTAAAGATTGTGAATAAAGATGTTACCATTTCTGACAAACTGAAAACTCCTTGATCTTGTTTTTATAGGAAAACAAGGACTTATGAAACACATGGGCAGGCTCAGCAGCTAAGTGTGCGTTTGTGTGTGTAGCTACATTACAGACTGCTTTATGATTCTTTTATTTGCTTTACTTTTAGAGATCATTTATCGATAACCTATAGCAGCGTCTTGTTGCTACAGTGGAGGCTGTTCAACAAAAGCTACATGTTTCAAAATAGCACTTTGCTAGAAATCGAAAGACGTGGTAGAATAAAAACCCTGCTGACAGTGATAGCTGTATGAGGGTAGACTAATACCTTGTTGGACATCCGTTGGCAGTGCTGTTCAGTGGTGTGAATCAGCGTCTGGTCCAGATCTACCATTAAGACCAGCTTTTTGTTGCGGTGGAGTCTCTGCTGGTCCTCTCTGCCCAGCTGTTCTGCTTGCTGTTGGGAGCGATTGAAGGTAATGAGTGGAAAATTAGCAAAACGTGAGCACACTCTAGGTTATGTTTTTGTACAGCACAGGTGCAGTTCTATGTAACCACGTGCAGTATTAAACTAAGAGATATAAGAGAGAGATATTTTCAAGGTTTATGGTTAAGAATTTTTTGTTTAAATTTGTGTGAAGTTGCTGGTTAAGTGCTTGATAGAAACTTAATGAACAGTTACCGTGTCCAGATCAATTGTTTATGCTCCCATTTTAAATGAAATTCTCACTGCTTTTAAAGCTATGGACTGTATATAAAACATGGACACAGTGAGATCCCATTGTTAAGTGTGAGAATGAACAACGTGAGAGTTAAAAACATCAAAGGAGGAAAGATGTCAGCACTTATTTTAGAGAAGCAATTGTTGCTGTGAGAAGACCATTTCCAAAAAATGCCTGAGATAGCATGTTAAAGTTTGTTACAGTATAAGAAGACTGAAGAAGTGTGGCGTTTTGTTGCCAGAAGAAAACCTCGTCTCTCTACAAATAACACACTTGCAAAGTTGCATATGAACAAGCCACTGGAAATGTGTGAACAAAGGCCAAATTGCACAAAGCCACGTTTGGTGAAAACCAAATAAACACCTCATTCCAGCTGTCGAGCACAGTGATGGAGGTGTGAAGATTTGAGCTTGTTTTGCAACCACAGGACCCGGGGACCTTGCAGTCCCCAAGTCGACTATTAAGTACTCTGTATGCCAAAGTATTGTAGAGTCAAATAGAAGTTCATCTATCAAAAAGCTAAAGCTTGGCAGAAACTTTGTTAAATAGCAGGACAAAGATCCCAAGCAGCAAATCTACAACAGAATAGCTGAAAAAGAAAAGAATCAAGATGCTGCAGGACTTGCACCTTTCCTGCAAACCTCAATGAACTGAAGCAACACTGTAAAGATTCGGTTCTTCCATAACAACTGTGTTCTATATTATTAGCAATTACTTCAAGTTATTACTGTTAGGACTGGTTTGATAGCCTACTGAATCGCAGGGTGTACTTAAGAGTTTCACAGGACAGCACAGCGGTCTGTAAAAACTTTATCACATGACTTTATTTCATGTTTACTGCACATTTACTCTGATTTAGGTCGAAATGAATTGGCTCAATGTCAAAGCAGCTATTACAAGCCTTTTTCACTAGTACCTACTCGGTTCAGCTTGGCTATTTCTATGGTTTTTCATTAGGTGGTAGTACTACCTAATGGTACCAGTACTCGGGTGGGATTCCAAGTGATCTGAGGCAATTTGAAAATATGACATCAACAGACTGCATGCAAGCGAGTGACACCCAGCAACGAGGGAAACGGCTACAGAAGAACACACAACACTGTGAAATCTGGAATAGGGCTGTTGGTAAGACCAATCAAGAACTTGTAAACGTGTGGTCACCTACATTTAACTGATTAATCAATCATAAAGAAGCAAGTCATGTTTACTGGAATTAGGACTACTCGACTCTTGCAATCAAAAAACCCCCCAAACAAACACACATACATGTGAGGTTTATCTGGCCTGTCAGTCCAGTCCTCTACGTATCTCCATCATATGACTCACCTCAGAGCTCACCATCAGCTCAGGGACACTATGCACCATGGAGACTGTTGCTGTGGAGATGGGAGTTTGCTGGTTCCCATTTGTGCTCTGGAGCCTGAGAAGGAAAAACAGAGTGGGCGTCACACATTTTTTGCATCTCTCAGGTCCTTGAACATATTGCGCTGGGAAAAAAAAGAGCTTTGAAAAGCATGCAGATCTGAAACTGCTCCACTTGACAGCAGTTATGTTTGCAGTGAGCACAGAATACACCTCACTTACAAAGTGATGGTGAGCATTTCAAGCTACTTCAGGAATATGTTAACATGACATCCAAAAGTGACACCTGCTGAGGCAATTCTGTGCCACATCATGTAAACTCTGTCTTCAACAGTGATACCTTCAAAAAAAGAGCCAGACTTTTACCTTACAATAATAACAACAGCAGCAGCAGCAACAATTATAGTGAAACACAGACTCTGTGGGTCTATGTAAAAATTATTTGGTGTGTTTTGGAGTTTCATTAATAGCTTCAAATGGTCTTGCTTTACCAAAGTGATACAAAGAAAAACTGCAGAGTGCGAGTGCTTGATTTGGGACCAGAGGTGCAGCTCTGCAGTCTGTATATGATCTCTGGCACCATCTGATGGCAATTTATGAACAAGGCTATATCGCAAACACTACTGTTCACATTCAATCAGCGTTTAATTTCAGTAAAAGTGTGAGCTTCAAAGTTATGAAGTTCCAAAATATTCTCTAACTGCACCGTGACTACACCGAGTGCTTGCATGGCACTGTCAGCATGAACTTTTTACCATTTATACAGGACTGTTTCTCAGCAAACAGGCTGTTTCTAAGAGTTGGGTGACCAAAACTAACTGAGACATTAAATAAAACTGGTTAATGCCATCGTATGAAACCTGAGCCTTTTTGTATCAAAAATATCTCTACATTATTAGAGAGAGAACTCCAATAATCAGAAGATTATATGAGCTAGCACTTAAGAGACAGTGGGAAGAAAGAACTCCCTTTTAACAGAAAGATACCTCTGGCAGAGCCAGGCTCAGTGACGGGTCGACATGGTTGGCTGCAACCAAATTGTTCAGGGGTGGCGCAGAAGAGAAGTATATATATTAAAATTACTGGTAACAGCCAGGGTTACCTCTCAGCCTCCTAGAAGAAACACCTATGGTATCAATTTTAAAAGCCTATGTCGCCTTATTTTCGAGTTAGCACATTTGTATAAAATTTGACCTTTGACTTTGAGATTCGAACTCATTTTAACTTTAATGGCTGAGGGGTAAAAAATGGTTTGAAAAGCTCCTGAGAACCTTTTTACATCTTCCAAAGGGTTTGGATCTAACTGAAAGTCAATCAGTAGATTGTTGTTTGAGCTAACTAGTTGTAGCAAACTTTAAAAAATAAAATAAAATCAATTGAGAAACGTATGTATATAAACAATGATCATGTGCTTTTAAAGTATCTTGATGTAAGTGTTGTAGATTAGCTTCATCCCACAGATCAAACACTTTGTTTATTAAGTTAACTGGTGATTCTAAATTGGCCAAAGAGTTAAATCTAAGTGTGAATGATTGTCTGTCTCTCTGGGTTAGCCCTGCGATAGACTGGCATCTATCACTCCTATGACAGGCTGGACAGGCTCCAAGAAAACAGACAGAGACAGACATACTGCCTTTACCCAGAGGACAAGGACATAAAATAAGGCTTTATGAGATATAAGTTCTATGGAGCTTCCATACACAGATGGTGTTGAACAAGTGAAAAAACAAAGTCTGGGCTCTCGGGATCTACAAATGCCTCCCTACTAAAACATCCTCTGTAATCACGTTGTAATAACAATTATATCACATGGTTCAAATGCTTAGCTAAGTTTAAGTTCATTCATACAATTGAGTAAATGTAATATCACAGATATTATCATCATATAACATTTAATCATGTTTGTACATTTAAAGCCTACCAACAATGCCATTTAGCTTGGTTTTGACAGTGTTAGGTAAACGTCACAGCTATCTTTTTTTAAAGAAAACATTTTTTAATTTTTTGACCAATGTTTTCAGAATAGTTTTCGTTTACTCATTCTGTTGTTTTTTTTTTTTCACTTTTTCCCCTTTTTCTTCTGCCACCAGCATGTGAAATTACACAACCGTGACATCCATCCCAAATGAGCCTATATGGAGGGGTTTGCTGTTCCATTTTAGTTTGTTTTATTGTTTATAGATATATCTATGCAATAAAAGGGGGGAAATTAAAGTTCTTGGGGGGAAAACGCCTGAGCAGATCAGAAAAACACAAAGATTTAAGTTAAAGACAAACAAACAAAAAAGAGAGAGATAAAGCATGTACTTACTGAGTTAGATCTTGACCACATTCGGCACATAAGCCCTTCATGACGATGGGATGGCTGCATTCTTCTATTCTGACTATGATGCCCCTGGAAAAAGGAAAAAACAGGAAAATAATTAAAGACCCAATTTACTTGCTTGCAAACTGAAGCCTGGGACTGTGCACAGATTCTCATTAACTGTAGCATGCAAGTATATAAAGAAACATAAAGAAAGCTGTTAATTAGGTGTTTCACTTTATATAGCTGTAATAATAAGACGCTGTTAAAGTATTATAAACAGCTAACAGTAGACTAAGCGGGGAGCAAGAGTTTACAAAGAGTACCTGAAAGCAGCACGACCCTTTCCTAATAGCAAATAACAACTATATCAGCTTTGAATGTGTATTAATATCAAAAGGTGTCGAATTTAAATGTAAAGTTTTCAAAAACAGGACATTTCTTTTAAATTTGATATATTCCGCATAAGAAGTGATGCTAATACTTAATAAAGCACAAAGAGACCGGTCAAACCAATTAAAGAGAACTTCAAAATCTCCTCTTTTACTAATTAACTGCTAAGATACACGTCTCCCGTTACTGTGAATTAATACCCGTTAAAGTACATATATATATATATATATATATATATATATATATATATATATATATATATATATATATATATATATATATATATATATATATATATATATATATACACACACATATACACGGCTGGTTCAAGCTCACGAGGATAACGGCTGCCTCCAGGGTCACTCTTCTACCTGTCAATCTGCACTGCTTGTACACAATTTTGTGCACGCGATAGTGGCTGCATCAAGGCAAACAGCACGAGAGCATCTACCACGTGGTCGCGCCTTCAAAACAAAAGTGCGGAGGTTTGTGAATTCAATCATTACTGCATGTTAATCAAAATTCTGATATAGCAAATAAAATTGTTTTCTAACTTTCTCTTTCACCACAATCACAACTCCTGACAAAGCTCGATAAAATAACATTTATAAAACACGATGCTCTTATTTTGAAAGCCCCCGACGAAACGCCAGCTTGTTTATTTTGCGGTACTTGACTGGTCAGAGCAAACGCTCCGCTGTGTTGCTTTGAGCGTGGCTAGCAAACAAGCTAACGTCAGGTTAACAGTGTTAGCTCGTTAGCTAGCTTAGGTACAGTGAGCATGAAGACAGCTGCAACAAAACTGAGCTGACACAAACAGGGAACAGGTCAGCTAACATTAACGAGCTATAGCAAGCAGGGTGACTCACCCGGGAGATATGACTTGTCCAAGTTGACTGCATAGCTCCTTCACTATTCCAGCACGGTCCGATTTCACCTTCTTCTCTGGCAGCCTGGCACCATCAGTCCCCTTCTCTTGAGGTATGGGTGCACACAGTGCTAGCACGGAGTCCACGTTAACAAGAGAGCCGGCTTTGACTTTCCACTCTATAAGCCGGACAGGGAGAGCCCCGGCTGGCCAGCAGATATCCGCCACCTGCACCACGGGGCCCTCTGCAGCTGCACCACCGCCGCCACCACCAAAATCTGCAGGAGGATCCTCCATCTGCCCCGCACTCTCCAAAAACAAAATCTCCTTACTTTTGAAAAGCTGACAGCTTAAAAGGTATCCACTCGACCTCGCAAAGCCCCGTGTATCATTAAAACGTGCGAACCGTCAACATCGAGGAGAATTAAAACAAATGTGCTGCAGATTTAAACACAGCAGCTCCACAGTCCCAGCTACGTTCGCTCTTCCCGCCCGTAAACAGGAAAGCGCAACACTGCAGCGACACGGGTCGCTACAGCATCCGGTATACAGCAAGCCACTCGCGAAAAACACCAGAGAACTGCTATCGTCTCCGAGAACGCCCACTCTTTGGATCCCTGTTTTCTTAGAGGGCGCTCGCGAGGTAGTCCAGAATGAATACATCCCCGTGGACGTGAAGCCCCCAAATGTAAATTCTGTGGAGAATTTTATGCTGGGGACTTTAATCGTGTGTTTTTATAGGTGAATGTGAGACAATGGACTCAGTTAAATTTCGAAAAACATTTTACGGGGTTCGATTGTAGTTAAAATGCGTTTTATGTGACAGCGCAATAATAAGACACTTTACGGCATCTGCCATTTTGATTTTGGGCACGAAGCTAGTGAATCCTAAATTGACCAATCAATTTGCAGGTTTGGTTTTCGGAAAATCCGATTCTTTCTTTTTTTTAAGATAAAGGAAATGACGTAACTGTTGTCTGTTGTTATATTTTAGGTCGTCAAAATTATAGGTATGCAAAAATTAATAATAATAGTAATTTGTGGGTTTTTGTCTAGAAGCAGGTTTTAGCCGTTTAGGTCCTTTTACACTTGTGATCATCGAGGACGAGCTCGCCGGCGCCCTCTGCGGTGCCGCTGGCTAATCTACAGTCAGTTTGTGCACAGTGGGATTAATAGGAAATGAAACTACTTCCCTCGATCGTCTCTGAACGCAGTTTCTACTTAGGTTTCAAAATAAAACGACTCGTGGATTGTTATTATCGGCAGATGCCTCTTTGTGACGCTTTTCACAATGTTCCTGTAAACTTTTAGAGTCACCAATGTGGTTATTTTAACTACTCCTTATTATAGATATCACCTACATAGCGCTTACATATTGTGTTAAAATCCACTCGAACCGTGCAAGATCTTTATTTATTTTTCTTTTTCGTTAAAGCCCCTGAACCCGCACAGACATGGTGTTACCTGACGCAACTTGATGTAACATATAAGTAACACTACACAAGTGTCTCATGGGGGTTTTGCAATAAGAGCATGATATTTACAAATGCAGTCATGTTTAAGGTGTAAGTGAAGGAGGTTGTTATAGTTTAAGAAAGCCTTAGGTTTGATTGTATAGATTACACCGACCCTCGAGTTATGTTAATATTTAACTTTCCAGGCTGAAGATGGGACTGAAGGAAGGAAGCAGAGGAGATAGATGATGACCTTACAGGACAAGGACGTACCTCGCGCTGTTCTAACTGCTCAATGACGTAGAACTTAAGCACCTCCTTCCAGAGTGTTCGTTTCAACTAACCGAGATGTTTCACTACCCGATTTCTTTTTCACGCAGGTGTGAAAATGCCTTTCTTCTTATATTTCACAATGAAAGCCCTAGAAATAATCTTGGAATACCAGCGATAAAACATAGCTTACACAAGTATTTTATAGCAACTTCCGTTAACGTTTGGTATTTAAAAATAATCTTATACTATGTTCTACAAATTATGAAATAGACATTTTTTTTCTTATTAAATTTATGAAAGTTGTTATGCTTTCGAGAAGATTGTCTGATATGTGGGGTTAATGAAATTGAATCTTCTTTTTTTTTCATTGAGGCAAAATTAGTAATTTAAAGGAACTCATGAAATTCCTGAAATTATATTTTAAATAAAATTATGTATATTGCACACAAGAGGGCTTCTGTTACCTAACCTAGATCATTGTCAGTGGGTGGATGCAGTGGGTCGATGGATGGACTTAGCACTAGTGTGGTTAAAGTTATACAATCTATTTCCATCAATAAATAGACCTATTTGCTAAAGACAGGTTCTAGTTATTAACAAAACGTTTGATGTTAAATTAAGTTTTCCTTTGCACATTCGTTAATTTTAGAAACACACACACACACAGTGGAGGGAAGTATCTGCATTACACAAGGAAGTTTCTCAATGATCCACACATTACATCCACCATGACTTTTGTCCCATATCATTGGCACTGTATCAGTGCAAAAGAGACAAAGATAGTGCAAAGGTAGCCCAGGCCGTGGCAGCCAATCATAATTCAAATACACACATGTCCAGTGTGTGTAGGAACCAAACTTTCTGTGAGGTAGGGGGACCTTTGTGTGTCTTCAGGCAGGAGGTGTTGTTGTAAGATGGATCTAATGATTAAGGTTTTTTCTAAAAGAATCACATCAGATAAGAAAATGTGACTATTTTCAGTTATCTAAATAATAAATAAGTAATAAATCTTTTCACTTGTAGTTTTTATTTGCACGGCCGAACGAGCTGTCAAAAAAATAAACGGAAACTACAGTATGTGGGAGGGTACCATCTCGCATTGCGTAACTCTTTGGTTAAACATCAGCAAACCAGTGTGCTGTTAGCAGTTTATGAAGGAGAAAGGTAAAGCGTTTACTGGTGGCTGCTGACAAGGAATATTAATACGTCTCTTGGAGCTTGTCTGTTTTAATAACTCGGAAACATGATAGCGGAGAACTGTAAAGTGGTAAATAAATCTTATTTATTACACATTTTTTAACCCAATTCTCTCCAATTAGCAAGTTAATTGCTAGCCAGCTGCAATTGGGCCCGGTGTGTTAGCGTCTGTATATATTATCTGAGATTAAAATTGAATGTCAAGGCCGTGTTTAAAAAGCATGCTGTTCACTGGAGTGTTTTAAAGCATTTTTGACATGAGGTAAGGACACATTCAACACTTTGTTTCCAGCAATGGTGTGAGTAGGAGAGACACGCACGGCTGCAGGAGTGGATCGTCTTCAAGTGTTCCTGCGAGCTGGCTGTGGGAGGAGGGGGGTTGGGCTGCTCAGATATTTCAGGGCTCTGGTCCCTGACCCCGCTGCCATGTGTAAATTAATTTATCTGCAGTGGAAACATTTTGTCCCTCGAAAGCAAACTGCAAAGAACAACAAAGTGTCAGTATAGCTGCTCATGTTCGCCTTGAGCCAGACGTCCTCGCCTCCCATCACACACACACGCGCGCCCACGTTTTCTTGCTGTTACTCAGAACACAGTGTCTGTCCTCGTGCCCTCAACCCCTTTACCTAACTCGCGGGGCTGGTTAACGTTCACTTAACTTGCGCAAACACAGAGGTCAGACGTGTCAGATGGAAGTGGTGCTGTAGGTCACTCATACATTGCTTTGTTTTTCTTCAGTTGACGTTATGTCTGCATCACCTGGCTCTCCTCCGAAGAGCTCCGCTTCCTGGCTCCTCATCCCTCCCAGCAAGGCGATCTTTCAGTTCACTCAGGTAGCAGACAGCTGAGGACCGTAGATGAGCTTCAGTCTATGCTCAAGTCTGCATGCAATGACACTGTATGTGTGTGTTTTAAATCTTGCAGGGAAGCTAAGCACAGAGGCTTGTTATGGAAGACGCTCGTTGGCCTCTCTGTTGGTGTTCCCGTGGCGGTGAGCGTCAAGTATGCCGTATCGGAGCCCAGACAGAGGAGACAGATGAGGATTGTGATTGAAGGATTTGGCCGCTTCTGCAGGTTTGTATGAATGTCATTATCAGCATCATGAGATTCTAATACGTGTTCAGTCTGAGGCTGTGAAATGGTCTCTAAATGGTGACTTCTTATCTATTAAACTTGCATATTAGACTTGTATATCTAATAGTGTTCTCTAAGTATTGTCAGGAACATTAGCTAAAGTAGGTCATTTTTTTTCATGAATGGATAAAAGCAAAAGAAACAAAAAAATATCCTGACAGCGTTGCCTTTTATGGAAATCAATCATTTTATGCCTTTTATAAGGTTGTAAATTCCGTCTCATTACTTTTAGTTTTTGGGTGACACCACAAGACTGAGAGCAGGGTGGAGACGGGCAGGAGCGGATGTGTGGCCAAAGTCAATGTAGTTATTAAGCCAAAATGGCTTCTGTTTTGCCCTCATTTATTATTCCACCAAGAGGTTACGTTTTTACTGTGTGTGTGTCATTCGTTCTGTCTGTAAACATGACAGCCCGAAAAGTTAAGACTGAACTCTGATGAAACTTTGTGGGGGTGTAGAGTGGGGTCATGTTAGCTTTGCATCCACTAAGCTACTCAAGGTCCGCTTCATAGAGGGTTTTCACCTACCTACGTCACGTTCTGGGTGGTAACCTGCATGCGCGGAGGCACTCGGAGGTAAACACTGCAATGGATCAATGTCCGAAACCACAGAAAAGCTCCTCAAAATGCATTATAGATGCAAAGGCATACAGGGAAGGACTTGGTCCGCAGGAAAGGGCACGATATTTGGAAAAGTTAAGGTTTACTGGTGGTGCAGATCCATACGAGTTGGCTCCTTCGTCTTGGATCAATGACGACCTGGAGAGTCTTCCGTCTATTGCATATCCTGATATCGTCAACTGCCTGGTTTTCTCACCAAGCCCATACACAGCGGAAGATCACACTAGAAAATTAGTTAAGAGCCGCTGCTATCAACAATTCACTTACCTGACAAGAAATGAGCCGAACAAATTCCTCAACCGCCTCCTTTCCTCTGATAACTTTCGGCATTGTTCTCCCTGATTTGTAATAACTTTTGGCAGTCTATAAAACTGCAAATGTTTTTCATGGTGTGACCGATTGGTACAGCCAAAAACACGGCAATAATTCACAATTTCCTTTCGTTCGACGTTTGGAATCTATTTAAGTGCGTGCGCTTTGTTTACCTCCAGTATCTCCAATATGGCGACTTCCGGTTTGATGACGCACCGTGAAAACCCACTATTGGTCAAAACCTGACAAAAAGCCTGATAGAAACTTAGAAACTGTTGTTCTTGCTAGTGTGGTGTGTTTTATCAAGATGTATAAAATCTACTTTATAAAGACTGAAAGTATCAAAGTCAGTATATTGATGTGAAGATCAAAGGCCCCAAAGAGCTGTTTGAAACTGTGCTTCTTACTGCCATTGTTTGTATTGACAAACATATCGGCATATAGGAAATGATTTATTGGGATTCTAAGTAGCTCTTAACTTTGGACATCTGACCTCTTCTTAAAGGTCATATGAGGTGTAAATACTGTAAAAATCTGTTTGATTGACACATTTGATTGACCTTTGACCTCACTTTTACATTTCACATCTGCCTTTTTTCAAGTTGACCCCAGAATGTGTTTCATCCTTAAATAAGGCATTGTCAAGAGAAAGAGAGCTACCTACCTCAAGGGACGAATCAGTGTTGTCTACGCATAACAGACAACTTTATGTTACTGGCAGCCTGTTGCCGTGTAGTGTGTCCTTAAAGATTTGAGGTAACTGAACGCTGTGAGAAGGTCATGTCCGTAACCCTTGGATGCACAGCTTACCAATACCTACAGTCTTCCACAAGTGGGATCAAAAATGACCCCAAATCAAATCAATGCGTTTTTGCAATAAACTGGGCTTTTATTCTTCAAAATATTTAAAACGAAGAGTTATAATATTTTCATATTCCAGGAATTCCTCATAAAACATGTTTGTGACATGAGGTCATTTGCGTTTTTATTTATTTTTTCATTAATTTTAAGAAATTGCAGTTTTTGTGTCACTACCCCACTCTTCCACAAAATCAATGTGTTTTTTTGCAATAAACTAAAGACATTTCTCTCTAGTTGGTTCAGATGATATATATAGTCTGCAGAAGCTGGGTCCTCCGTGTGAAAGGCAGAAGTTGTTCATCCACTGTAACACAATCACTGGGAATGAATTTCTGCCAGCAGTTGACCAGGAAAAGGTTCCATATGTAGCGGAAAGCAGCCATGTGGTCTGTTTTCAGTCAGTAGGCTCTGGTCCTCTTGTCATCAAAGCACAATAAACAGCGAATTTCTTCAAACTGACATCGTGGCCTTATACAATGGGTTATGCTGAGGACTTCCAAAAAAACACACGGACTGGTACATCCCAGTTTTTCTCACTTCCTGCAAGAAAGGTTAATCCAATGAAGGCGATGAGCTGATGTTTGGTTACATTTTTCCACTCTTTTCCCCTGTCTGTGGCTACTCTTCATCCCTCCATGTTTGTGCATGTCAGCACCTCTTCTATTATATTATCAGACATGAAGAGTTTCCATGCATCTATTGGGGAATCAGTACTAAACCCAGGTGCAGGCCCTGGCCGACTATTCAGAATATTGTGGCTTGGTGTTTTAGCCTGCCTGGGAGGTAACTCTGTCCAGTAAGAACCCTTGCGGCTCATTCTGTTGGGCACAATGTCCATTTCCTCTTCTGAGGACTCATCAGAGGACTCTTCTGCGTCTGACTGGCCTTGTTCAGTGGGGGGACAACAGTCTGGGTCCTCTACATCTGTGATGTCAGATTCTGAGTCAGTGCCTCCGATGGCCTCCTCATCCCATCCGCCCTGGATCATTTGTAGGGCAAGGTCCACAGGGATCCTATCCGGCCTCCTAGCAGCCATGTTACTTTAGATAAATTTTTTTAAAACAAGTTTTATGAGGAATACCTGGAATATGAATATATTACAACTTTTCATTTGAAAGATTTTGAAGAATAACAACCCGCGGGGTCATTTTTGATCCCACGTGTGCATCTAAGGGTTAAAGAAGACCTGAGACAGCATCTATGAGCTACATCTGGGCCTTCAGTTGGTGCATCTGTTCTCTGAAGCCTCCTCAGAAATGGTCTCAGTGGGAGAATGGCCAAATTACAGAAGAACTGAACTGAAAATGCATCAAGTCTGATGAATCTAGTCCTCAGTGGACTGTATGGAGGATGTTGGAAGACAGACTACAACAGTACGACTGTAACACACGGTGGAGGCTCTGTCATGTTTTGGGGCTGTATTTCAGCTAGTGGGGTTGGGGATCTTTTTAAAATGTATTGTAAATGATTGTAAATGTAGAAAAGTGCCATCTGATTTTGGAAACCACTGTGCAGTAACATATGGGAAGAGTCAAATTGTTTATGGCCTCATTTTGCAGCACATAGAACCCAAACACAGTGCCATTTCTGTCAAATACCTGGGCAGTGTTCTGCTGTGTGTTTATTCTGTCAGTCATGGATCGGCCCCCCCAGAGCCCAGACCTCAGCTTTCTTAAAGCATTAAAGCAATGTGGGAACATCCTGATACAGAACAGTAGCCAACATTCAAAGAAGAGCTTTGACTGTCCTTCAAGAAACCTGCAGAACTAGTCCCAAAGACTACTTGAAGAAACTACAAGAAAGAGTTCAGGCTGTGTGGAAGAATAAAGGTGGCTGTGTTAAATGTTGAGGTTCAAGCTCGTTACAATTGTACAAACTCTGTTTTTGCCTTCTTTGCTGTATTTATATGTATGTTTCCACATTTCAATAAATTGCTGCTCCCCTTCCCCAGTTTCTTAGCAACACTTCCGTGCACTGTCCATGGCTAGAAGCCATTAGCAGTTGGCTTAATTGACCCATTCTTACCAATCAGAAGATCGATGCATTGATCCCTGATTTCTCCAGTCCATGTGCTGAGATGTCCTTGAGCAAAGGCAAAGGTTAAAATATCAATACTACAGTCTAAATATCAGGAGAGCAAATCAGTATGCTTTCAGATGTGTGGCTACATGTTGGTGACCTTTTCCTGGCATCAGTGCGAGTGCATGCTTACATAAAAGTGACATAAGAATTTGCATCTTTGAGTTTTCAACCGAGTAGATACGCAGAACGCAGCTTTACCAAGTACTGCTAATAGGAAATCCAATCTTAGATGTTTTCTCTCTATTTTATAAGGTAAAGTCTGCAAAAATAAAGTGCCTTGGCCTTTATTTTTGAAGCTGCAGATATCTTTGAGTTGATGCTAGATTATTTAATTTGGTTTCTAGATCCCTTCCTCACACAAGCCTCAAGGGTTCAGTATGTACTTCCAGTGTGGAACCAGAAATCTCATGCATGCCAGGCAGGCAAATGCTTAAACCGTTACACCATAGAACCATTGGTGCCACGTAAATGAAACTAACAAGATAATATGTATAAAAGGATGAACATGGGGGCAGAGAATGACTCTGCTGTATTGCAGCAGCCTGTGTGTGTGGAGCCTAGTGGTAAATGGAGACCACATGATTTTTATTAAACTGGTGCTGTGTCACTGTATTAAGTACACGTTTGCTTCATCCTAACTTGTTGGCAGTGTAACAGTTTGCCTTCCTCGGATCAGTTCAGACAGACTACATGTTTAAAAACATTTTGCCACCCTCACTTTTTTATCCTCACTAATCTTTATTATAGAAAAACCATCCTCTTGCCGCTGATCGTATTAGGAATCATTCCCATCACGTGCTGTGAACTCTGTTTATCTGTAAGTCAGACCTTTCAGTTCCGGTATTCATCAGTTATCTGTGTCCTCAGATCTCTCTCTGTGGGACTCTTCATTTCCGCTGACTACTGGTGGACCACCAACGTGCTGCTTCATGGAATAGATGAGGTCAGTTTGTTTTGAGAGTGGGTTGTGTGGATTACGAGAGCTTTGGCTGAAGTCCAAGGATTTCATCATGACACCTAATGCCAGGGTCAGGGTGTTGTTGTCAGGCCTGTACAGGTGTCTGTCCCCCTGCATGAATATGCCTCCCCAGATATCACTGACTCACTGAACAGTGTTACAAAATGTTATTCAGACCCTTTCACGTCTGTCACGTGCTCAGGGTGAACGTGCTCTCTGTGAAAAGCACAAGGAATCAGTGGTGGAGCTGCCAATCCTGGTATTCTGTGGCAAACGTCAGTCAGGCTCCGTGGTGCCGGGGAGTGAGCGCAGGGCTCTCAGGCCACCCTTATGAACCCATACAGGGTTCCCATGGCAACGACTTCAGTTTCCAGGCCCCTCTTCTGTGAAACCAGCTCCTAGTTTAGATTCTGGAGACAGATACCCTCCCTACTTTCAAGATCAGGTTTAAAACGTTTGATAAAGCTTATAGTTAAACCTGGATCAGGTGACCCTGAATCCTCCCTTAGTTATGTTGCAATAGGTCCAGACTACTACCCCACTCTGCATCTCCACAGTGTGTGTTTTGTCCTGTTCTCCTGTTTGTTCCTGGGTTTTTCCTTCCTGTCCCCAAGTGCTTAATCAAAAGGGGGGGTGTTTCTTTCTGTATTGTTGTAGGGTCCTTACCTTACAGTATAAAGCACCTTGAGATGACTGTTACTGCCATTTGGTGCAATATAATAAAAATTGAATTGAATAAAGTCTGTTTCTAATTGTTTCTGTCCTGTTGGAGGTCAGTTTTGTAGCTCTGGGTCCTTCTATGGCCCTGTCCAGCTTTTCTAGAGTAACTGCCTGTCTCCTAGAATCTCCACAGTGCTCTTGAGAGGTTTGGAAACAAACCCTCTGGCAATGGGACTTATTGATGTGTGATGCTGGAGGATTTGAACTACCTTTGCAGCCTCTGTAGGGTCCAGGTTTCGCCCCAGCAGTGACACTGATGCTAGCTAATTGCAAAAGTAGTCAAAAAACAGTCAGAAAATATGAGGAGAAAAATGTCAGTAGCCTCCACTTATAAAGCCATTCCTGTTTTGGGGGTTGTTTCATTGTTGCCCCTGTACCTGTTTTTAATTTCATTAACATTACCTTCTGCTGCTTGACTGACCACATCAATATCCCAGAAGTTTAACTGAATTGATGCTATCCTCAGTGTGTTCCTTTTATTTTTTGAGCAGTGTACATGTGCATTATTTTCTCCCTTCAGTCACTTTATCACGCGTTGGGTCCAAGCGTCATGTGTTACTGGCTCATTGGAACCAGAAAGAACTAGTTAGCATTCATTTTTAGCAATGATGGCGTTAATGCTTTCTGTCTTACGTGCATCTTCCTGTTAGACCAATCCATCCTACGTGACTGAGATGTCAGCTTGCCACCAGAGGGCAGCAGACTCCATCGTGGAAGGAGCCATAAAGAATGGAGGCCTGTACGTTAAGCTTGGCCAAGGCCTGTGTGCCTTCAATCACCTGCTACCCCCTGAGTACATCCGCACCCTGCAAGTACTAGAAGACAAAGCTCTAAACAGGAGGTACAAAGAGGTGAGGAGTGCAGCACAAGCAAAGCACAGGACTCGTGAAAGAGGACAGAGTGACACTGGTCAGGATGTGTCTGTCTCTAACAGGTGGACGCTCTCTTTGAAGAAGACTTCAACAAGACCCCTGGTAAACTTTTTAAAACATTCGACTATGAGCCCATCGCTGCTGCCAGCTTAGCTCAGGTTCATAAAGCCCTGCTGTTTGACGGGACTCCGGTCGCTGTGAAGGTGAGCTGCTGAAGTCACTGTTAACATTTTAAATGACCTCACTACAGCAGTGAAGCATTGGCCTCATGAAACAATGATTCAGTTATATCTGAGGTTTTATTTTTGGTCACGGGAACGTTTGGTTCTGACTTTACTTGTTTCTCGTCCTGTTTCACACAGGTGCAGTACATTGACCTCAGGGATCGCTTTGATGGAGATATCCGAACGTTGGAGATCCTGCTGGATATTATTAAGTTCATGCACCCCAGTTTTGGATTCCGATGGGTCCTTAAGGTCAGGAAGTGTCTGCGTGACTTGACCGACTCACTCGATGTTCTAAACCAGGGGTGTCCAACTCCAGGCCTCAAGGGCCGGTTTCCTGTGGGTTTTAGATGTGTCCTTGATCCAACACAGCTGATTTAAATGGCTAAATATCCTCCTCAACATCTCTTGAAGTTCTCCAGAGGCCTGGTAATGAACTAATCATTTGATTCAGGGTGATATCTAAAACCTGCAGGACACCGACCCTTGAGGCCTGGAGTTCCCCACCGCTGTTCTAAACAGAAAACTTCCCAATTTACAGAGTTTTATTGTAATTTATGTAGGACTTGAAGGGAACACTGGCTCAGGAGCTGGACTTTGAGAATGAGGCCAGGAACTCTGAGAGGTGCGCAGAGGAGCTGAAACACTTTAAATTTGTGGTTGTACCTAAAGTCTTCTGGGAGCAAACCAGCAAGGTGAAGTTGTTGTCAGTGGTACAGAGTAAGTGCACACTAATACTGCTCGACTTCCATCAGCGTCCTCTTTATTTTTTCTCTCCAATACTCAGAGAGTGCTGACAGCAGAGTTTTGTGACGGCTGTAAAATCAACAGCGTGGAAGAAATAAAACGTCAAGGACTGAGTCTGAAAGATGTAAGCTCACCTCTTCTCACTCTCAGTGTCTTTTGTTTCTCTTCTCTCACCCTCAAACAGTTGTGGCAGATGGCCGCCCCTCCCTGAACCTGATTGTGCTGGAGGTTTCTTCCTGTTAAAATACATTTTTCCTTCCCACTGTCGCCGAGTGCTTGTTATTGTTGGGGCTGTGCAACATAAACCACTTTGAGGCAACAGTTTTTGTGATTTGGTGCTATATAAAATAAATGTAGCTTTATTTTTCAGACTGCAGATAAACTGATCAGAACATTTGCTGAGCAGATATTCTACACCGGTTTTATCCATGCAGACCCTCACCCCGGGAATGGTAGGTACATCACATGGACTGTAGAGCATGGAACCACTGGTTTTGTTACTCTGCATTTTTAAACCTCAGCATTAGTGTTTTGGTTTCCTCCATGTTGTTTTTGTTCTTTTTAATGACCAAAAAAGGCTCAGAATTTGGAATGAGGATAAATTTTAAACGCAGCGCTGGCTAGCTTGTAAGGACAATCTTTACCTTATAGAAGTGATTCATTAAAATCCTGTGATTTCACTCATTAAAACTGAAGCACAAACTTCCTGGATGCTCTGTTCCACATAACAGGACATGTTTTTTTCAGTTAATTCTATTAAAATGCTGCAAAAGGCATGAACACACCAGACAAAGAAGCCAGACACCTGTAAGCCTTAGAAAAATCCAAATGAGAAAATCACACACTTGAGTGTTTATTAAGAAACTTGGTTATAGCAGCGGCTGTGTGGGAAGTTTAATTCTTTAAAATTGTGAGATTTTTTTTTTTTTTTTTTTTTACATTAATGTTCATAAACAAGTTCAAGTTGTTTACTCGTGTAAAAAAAACAACAACATATACATAAATATCATATACAAAATCCAGAGACTTTCTTAATCTTCTCCCTGTCTGACTGTGTGTTTGCTGGAGTGTGGATTCAAACGTCAAGAGGATCATACAAATATGTTCTTTGAAAGCAGAAAATAACAATGAAATGACATGAATTAGTAACAGAGGTTCTAAAGAGAAGAAGTCACTGAAATTTGGATCGTGTGTTGCAGTTCTCGTGAGGCGAGGTCCTGACAACGAGGCGGAGCTGGTGCTGTTGGACCACGGCTTGTACGAATACCTCAGTCAGCAGTAAGAAACTGATGAGTCGGCATGAGATACTCTCAGGTTTTTGTTCAGCTATCTGCTTTAACTCTGACCTTTGACCTTAGAGATCGAGAGGCCCTCTGTAAACTTTGGAGGTCCATAGTCCTCAGGGACGAGGCAGAAATGAAGCAGCAGTCCAGCGCCCTTGGGGTTAAAGGTCAGGACGCTTGACTTAAACTCCATGTTAACTTTGTTATGAACAAATGTGGGGATTAAAATCAAACACGAAGCCTTGTCGTCCTCTGCAGAGTACTTCCTCTTCTGCGAAATGCTGCTGCAGCGACCAATCAACATGCACAAGTTGGGTCTGTCCAACATCCTGAGCAGGGAGGAGACGGCCTACATGCGTGAGATGGCCGTCCACCGCTTCGAGAGCATCATGCAGGTGCTGAAGTCGATGCCTCGGCCCATGCTGCTGGTGTTCAGGAACATCAACACGGTGCGGAGCATCAACATCACACTGGGGGCGCCGGTGGACCGCTACTTTGTCATGGCCAAGAGGTAAACACACTAACAGAACATCGCAGGGGTCATTAAGGATGTGATCAACATTATGTAAAGTGTAGTTATTTAGCTTTAAATTAGTGGGTGTGCTGCGTGTTGCCCTGTGTGGATACAGCTTGAAGGATCAGCTAATGAGTGTACAGACCACAGTTTCACCCGTATACAGTCACTTCTGACTCCAAAAATCATCAGCCAAAAACCCTGATGGACAGACACCAGTAGGTGATGGCTTATGAATGAATGAATGCCTTTGTCGCTTGCAGTTGCCTGCATCAAAAATTAGACCTTTTATGACTCTATCCATCTGTTATCTACACTCTTTTTAAAACACCTGATACCTGGAAGTATTCAAACAATAAAGAGAGTAATAAGCAAATGTCTGCTGGGCAGTTAGCGTGAACCCTGAGTAAGCAGAACCCAAAGTGAGCCCCACACACACTCAAAGAAAACCAGGCCTCAGGATCAATACATTTGTTCTTGTCTGTTTTGTTTTGTTTTGTTTTTTTAGGGCTACAGTGAGACGCTTTTAACTTTTAACTTTGTTCTGTGCTTTTCAAAGAAAAATGTCCCCACACGGTTGGTCAATAAGCACTATGGATTTCTAGTTCAGGACCTTGCATTAATAACTTACAGGAAAATGACCTCTTCTGGACAAAGTTTTGTGAAGAAATAAAAACCGATCAATGCAGCGCACTGAACTCCGTTACAAACTGTTGAAGTTCACACTTCCACAGTCAGCTCATTTTCCTGCATGAAAGTTATAATAGAAAAAATAAATGTAATTTTGTGTCTCAGTGACCATAAAGTTGATTAAAACAATACTTTAAAATATCTGCCTCAATAAGTGCTGTGACTGATAATCTTGGAAACAATGATGGAAACAAGAAGCTCCCCACAAAAGAACCTCCACATCTCCAGCAGAATGTCGTAAGTTTGCAGATCCTTCCCACAACTCTTTTTCTCATCAACAGTGCTGTGCGAGGCTGGGGGAAGATTCAGGCTGAGAAGTTCGGCGTCCTCCCCCAGCTTTGGCTCTTCCGCTGGGGGAGGACTGCATGGGAGAGCGTCAAGTTTGAAGTTGCTTTGAGGTGCGCAATAATTAAAGTAATTATATGTTCTGTGATTGGAGCCAATCTGAGGCTGATTAGATTGTTTTTACAGATCAGAGATGGCAGTGATGAGCCTGACGCGTGTGGTCCTGGCGCTGCTTCAGTACTTGGGCCTCCTATCGCTGGACTCTGATTTGTACGAGTACCTGAAATAGCGTGCAAGCGTCTCACTACAAAGGATTCATTCCAAGCACAAGTGAATGCAGCTCATCAGTGAGCGTTTTGCTGCTCCAGCAGCTCCGGGTGCTGCTGGTTTACGGTGCTGCTCGACCGTGAGC
Organism: Oreochromis aureus; assembly: GCF_013358895.1. Classification (NCBI taxonomy): domain Eukaryota; kingdom Metazoa; phylum Chordata; class Actinopteri; order Cichliformes; family Cichlidae; genus Oreochromis; species Oreochromis aureus. Next base: position 9,153,921 of record NC_052962.1, on the reverse strand, counting down.
AACGTTCCCACCAAACCACCTTCACAGTCTGCTGGGGGAGAATGTGCTCCACTACAGGACTGTAAGCGCCCGTTCCAGGGCAAGAGGAGCAACACCAACAAATGTGACTTTTAAGTAATTTAACGATCTTATTTATTTTAAGAGGAATTTTGGGAAACCAAATCCAATGAGGTTTTTAACCTGCAGGTTTTTTTAATGAAGCAGACATTTTCTCAGTTATTCTGTCAGACAGCATTTTGTCCAGCACCATCTGACTGTTTAAATTATGAGAACATGGTAATAAAACATGAAGAAATCACACCAGTTTTGGTTTGTTTTTTCCCCTCTTTTATACAAAATATTCTAAGAAAACAAATCAAGGTTTCCATAACAAAAACTCTTCTGTTCACTATAAAACAGCTCAGTGAAGAAGAAGCAGGAATGTGGCGTTCAGAAATGAGCCGTTACTCTGTCGATCTCCAGAAGGTCATCCAGGATCTGCAGGGAGAAGGAAATTAAATGAGGGAAGAGCTGAGCTAACGGAAGCTCCGGTCTGCTGTTCTGTGCACTCACGATGTCCTGAGTCGTCCCGATCTTCTTGGCCAGCTCGCTGCGCTCCATCATGCTGAGGTACAGGTACTTGTTGAGGAGCTCTCCATCCAGGATGTTCTTCACAGGATTCTGAAGGCTCCGCCTGTCGCTGTGCAGCATTCTGGATACCACAGACAAACACGTCAGTCACATCAGCATCCTGAACTGCAACGTTTTATAATTCATGTCAGAGAGCTGCAGTGCTGCTAACCTGAAGGCTTTTGGGTTCAGACCGGCGTGATGAGGCAGCATGGTGGTGAGTGCATTTTGCAACATCAGCAGACGGCGGTAAGTCTTCTCCTGCATGGGGAGGAGCAGGCCGATGCCTCCATCCAGGGTTGCTGTGGGAATATGATTAGTTCATATAGGGAACGGAAGCTTCTCATTACCATGTGATTCATACTTGTTGTGATTTGGCAATTGTATAAATAAGTTCACAAAATAAAATCAGCATAAATCAGTAACAACACTCGCCTCACTTTATATTGTAACGTAAAGACTGAGCAAGTGCTTCATTGACAGTGGGAGGGAAAAACTCCTTTTTAACGATTACAGTTTGTTTTCAGTTACGCCAAATTTCGTGTTTTAATTTACCGTCATATCTTTGGCTCACAGCACATTTGCAGTGTTGTGACTGAATATGATTCAGTAACATCAGCTTAGTTTCAGTTAGTAAAAGGAATATTTGTTGGTATGAGTTTTGATTATCCCGGTAAAGCCTTGTGCTGCTACCCACCGAACCACGTGATGTGCTTGTTGTCCCAGGTTAGAGCCTTTTTGCTGCTAGCGTCCAGCGCCCCTCTACACGGCATCCGCCAGAAAGTGTTGATGTTAGCTCCGGCGTTGAAGTCCGCTCGCCTCAGCAGGCGCATTCCTCCAAAGCTCTCTTTAGCTGCAACACACAAACACAGAGCACTTAACATGACTGTGTAATTTTAAATTAAGTTACAAAACATCTGCAGTTCCAGCTACAGCACATACCTTCAGGCAAATACATGTAAACATAGAGGTTCTTGTCTCGATCCGACACTGAAAGCAAGAGAACAGAAAAGCTTCGTGAGAAAACGATTTGATCATTAAAGTTTCTTTGTTGTTGTTTATTGTTTTTTTTAAACCACGATTATTCGAGACGTTACCCAAGAATCCAAGCTGGTTGTTATCCACCATGAATTCGATGCTGTAGACTTCTAAAGGCTTTGCATCCTGTTGCCAAAACAATAAGAAAAGGGTTAAAACCCAACAGAAGGCTACAGGCCCCTGAATCATCCCCTGCTGCCAGAGCTGCTCTCGTCAAGATGAACTTGGCTGAAAGACATCAGTAATCACTCACAAACCTTCATCAGTACACCCTCCACTGTGTGCTGCAACCACGGTTACTTAATCCTGATTTACACTCATACAGCACATCTTTCCTGACTGTTTACAATCCTGACTTCATTTGGGAATACTTGAAATGACAGACGTTTGAGTCTGGGACAGGCTCCACCCCCGAAATAGAGAAAAGCATGGATGAACTGAGTCGTGTTGTGGCGTTTCCCCCTCACCCTGCTGACAAGAGACAGCGTCTTGCTCTCCTCCTGGTAGCGCAGCAGCGAGATGCTCTTCATCAAGTCAGCAGCCAGGATGAAATTCTTGATGCTGAACATCTGGTGGATGTAGAGCTGCGTGTCGATGAAGGCCATACCCGTCAGGTCATTGTCCTTCAGGACCCACAGGAAGATCTGAAAGAGGAAATTACACCATTTGTTTTTGCACAATCCATCTTACAGATAATCACCTGAAGAGCAGAATTTCAAAAATGAAACATTAAATGTCATTTGAACTCCAGTGAGCATCCTGACAAAAGATTCAGTGGCTTAATAATAAACGAGTTCAGGTGAGAAGCAACTGGGCACAATCAGTCAAATAGTGAAATCTGACTGCTTATGCAACACTTTCTAAAAAAATAAAAATAAAGCAATAACAAACTTTTACAAGTACTAAATGAGTACTGTTCAATAACCAGACCCAGTGTGACGGAGCACTGGTGTCGCTATATGCAGCCATGTCATGAGTGTTTTTCAGACCTTCTGGCCGATGGCTGACACCAGGTATCCGTTACAGTGACACAGAGCAGTCACCGGTCCCTTCTGCTCCTTCTCATAGAGCACTTTAAACTTGTTCTTGGTGAGGGGCTGCCCGGGCTCCGGCACCACTTCAATTACATCCAGGATCAGAATCTGAAGGTGAGACAAAATTGTAAAACAAAAAATGAATTTAATGGAAGTTAACAAAGCAGTTTTGTTACGAGGTGATGTGAGAGGAAGAGACTCTTTATGTTTTATTTCCAGCTCACCCGGCCCCTGCAGGTGACCTCCTCCCCCTGCATCAGACAGGTTCCTGCTGCGATGTAGCCCTTCAGTCCAGACACAGTCTCCTGACTCCTCAGTGCCACCGTCTTCATGCACGTGACGTGTTCCCACTCCTCCAGGTCAATCCTTTATGGAGACAGACGTCACAATCATTCACTCCTGTTAGCATCCATCTATCTATGAGACAGCATCGTCCGGTCATAGATTACTGAGATTTATATGGCAGTATAGATTATATGTCAATATGGAGAAGGTGCTAGAAAGACTGCCAGCTCAGCAGGAAATCATCAATCACGCCCATACGGTCGAGCAGCCAGTGTGAGGCGCTGGGTGATTTTGTGACGATCAAAGCAACGCTGGGGGGGCTTTGAGTGGGAAAAAGACCTAAGTGTGCACTACAGGTGATTGATTTATATAATATAAATCATATACAGAGAGGGATACAAAGAGCAGGGGATCTCAAACTGTGAGGTGGGCCACATTGGTGGGGCATGGAGGCCCAGGGGAAAAGCATGAGCGGAAAGTTGAATCAATATAAATTCTGAAGAGAAAATAAACACACTATATTGTGCCATCAAGCTGACCTTTAGTTCACTAAAAGTCAAACCAGAACTTTTTTTTTTGATAATGACTTGGGGAAAAGGAAGGTGAACTTTTTAAAGTGGGCGATTTGAGCAAAGCGAAAAAAAGCAGACCCAAAGCAGCTGCATGAATCTAAAATACTAAAACTGTTCTCCCGGGCTTAAACCAGGGAAACACTAGCTCACTAGTCTGAGTTATCCGCCTGTAACTAAGTTCTCCATCGTCCTTTGAAGAGGTCACACTCTTATCCAAGTGAAGTGTGATCAAAGCGCTCAAAAAAGTTACATTACAGTAACTTGCAGTAAAGCAGCTGCTCTTTAGACACAGCATTTGAGGATACCTTCTGAGTGCATCTAAAACAGTTTGTTCAACTAAAAATGTTTCATAATCTGGAGACTTTAAACTGGCAGAAAGCCTCAGCTGTCCCTGCTTCACAATAACAGATCAAATGATCCTGAATGGAAATGCATTTCAACATCAAACACAGGAATACAAAAGCTCAGTGTCCCAAAATTTGCTGCTTAAGAAGACTGGGCCCGGCTTACATAATGCATCGTTCAGCTGCTCACAGCGAAGCACTCAGAGGAGCGCTAATGATAATACAGAGTAGTTAATGACCAGGGACTTGGATAAACCACTCAATATTTTTAACTGATGAAGGTAAGCAGCCATGTGAGACTAAATTTATAGTCTACAACAACTTGGATAAATGGCCCACGACTTTCAATTAAAGCCCACACTTCTCCCACAGTCTCCAGTGGAACAGCTCAGGGCAGGAAAATGAGAAAATAAAACTGGCACAATCTGGGCTGGACCACTTTCTCCACGGCTGCCCAGTATCTATTAAAACAAAGCATTTCTATTGATTTCACAAACTGCACTTTGGCTCTTCAAAGCAGTGCAATAAAAAGCTTTTACCGTGTGTTGGGAATGGCCTCCCAGCTCACTGGAGAGATGAGCTGGATTGAGAACTTCTCCTGCTGCGGATGAATGTAGCGTTCATCTGCAGGGGGCAAGAGGAGAAACGTCAATGCTCTCCATTCACATGGAAACGAATCAGCCAAAGACAATTTCAGATTTACACTGATCTTCAGTAAAAGCAGTGACACAAAAACAATTACGCTAGCAGCTACGGAGGAGAGCTCAATGTCATGCATTCACCACAAAAATATACTGTAAATGGCTGACTGAATAACATGACTGAATAACAAAAAGTAATTTATAAATAACTGAAAGGCACAGCTGTGAATAACAGAGCAATTCCAGCTTAATGTAGTTTCCAAGTTAAAAAGCAAAAACAGCTAAAAGTATCTGCAAATAGTTGAGTTTAACATGACTGATTAAATTCATTTTTTAAAAAGCTCAAATAGCCAACTTAAAAAAAAACTGCTAAAAGTAGTATAAACAGAAATACGTAGTTAAAAAAATTATTTAATAAAAAATACATCAAAGCAGTTTGTCAAATACTTCTAAATGATCCCCTGAAGTAACCGATAAAAATAACCTCCTTAATTTGTATTTAAACAGCAATTAATTTAATCTAAGGTCAAATATTCTTTATGTATTGCATCTATATTCTTTGAATAAAGGCTGTCAGTCATCAGTGAATAACATTTTTGCTGGAAAGGCTGATCACTACATCGATAATAGCGATACCAATGCAGGTGCTGGTACTGGATAGCTACCAGCCCAATAGCATCGATACTTTGTTTCTATTCTCTGAGTTGAACTGTGCTAAATAAACGATTATTAATATTAATAATATTATTTATTATATCTCTATATAATAATCTTTTTGTGTTGACTGTCAAGTCTGTTTTATTTATACAGCACATTTAAACAACAGAAGGTGCTTTAGAGACGGTCTCCGAAACACTGACCTCGTTCTATGACTTCGTATTCCTTTTCCTCTCCCGTCATCCTCGGGATGCGTGTACATGGTTCTTTCACACTGGTGCACACAGCATACACCTGAAAGGAAAAAATACAAAATCCCACTAAAAAAAAGGTTCACATCAAAGACTTAATCCCTTCAAAGTCACCCTGCATTGATTTTTTTTTCTTTTCCAGTAAGAAAAACTTCAAGGCCAGAAGCCTTTCATCTCCTCGATCAATATGCTTTTATTTTGCATCGTGTTATGCGAGTGGATGTGTTTGAGTCCAGGGAATGTGTTTCGCCTCGAATGTGTGTTGAGGTTTCGGCGCCTTTGGTGCTGTGAGGGCTTAGCGGGAAGAGCCTTGCCTTGGATTCCACGTGGTAGGAGACATAGTGGACGGTGCACCTCAGAGGGATTTTTCTGACTGGCCACGGGGCGTCGTAGGACAGATACGTGGGCAAAACGCTGATCCTTAGCTCGCCCTGTGGGAGAGCACACACACAGAAAAGCCTCAAGGATCTGATTTTGTTTTTGTTTGTTTACTTCCTGTAATGTCACTTCTGGCTTGCTTTAGTGATTTTCAAACGCTGAGACAATTAAACCTGATGCTGTTCCAGAATGATTACGCTCCTTCCTCTGTGGTCTCTTTTCTTAACGTGTGCAAAAAACCCCAGAATTTCCAAACTCTTCAGGACCTCCACGTTTATATTCATAAAGCTCTCAGGACAAAAATGTCTGCACATCGTAATTTGTCTACCAATTTAATAATAAAAATCAGCTCAGTGCAGTCTAGTAAAGTACAACAATAAAATAAAACAAAGAAACAGTTCTTGTACCTGTTTGTTAAAGTACAGGAAACCTTTGGGACAGTTGATATTATGGAAGGGAGAGAAAGACTCAATGGAGCCATCAATGGTCATAGGGTGAAGCCTCAACGCTCCACGAGACGTGACCAACATCCAGTGAGGAGACGGGCCGCAGATAAATACCTGGGATAGCAAAGACACAAAAAGACTCCTGGTTGCAGTGCTGTTTCTTGAATAACAAAGGTCTACAATTAGTTCTTAACAAAGGCATTCTTACTCCTGAGTATCCAGAGATGTCCTCAAAGAATCTGAATCTGGCAATCCGACCTTTCACGCCGGAACTTTCCTCGGTGGCACTGCTCTCTGCTTTCTTATCTTTCTTGAGCTTGGATTTCTTTTCCCTGAAGTTAATGTTGTGGGGTACCTGTGGAGGGTCCGGTGACACGGTTAATGAGGCGTCACCTGAAGCTGACTTGCTGTAGTTTTATCAGTGCACACTCTTACTTTTTTGAAGCGGACTTTCAGGTTGTTTTGTGGCTGTTGTTGATCATACTGGAACGCTTCATAGATCAGAAGCTCTTGTTCAACGTGGACCTAGAAAACAATAAAAATGTAGATTTTTATTTACTATGGTTTGTTCCATCTGGTGAATGATTAATATGACACAGCAGAATTGACTGTAGAGTGTTGGGAGGTGAAGAAGAGTTTTCCAACACAACATCTGACCTTAGCACTGAAAACTGTAAAAACTCACCAGCAAATATGGTTTACTGTGATTGTTGCCAAGTGAAACCAAAGCCACTTCTTTGACTAATGGAATCTCTCCTTGACGGGTGACTTCTTCTTTTTTACCCTCCCCCTGTGTTGCCGATTGGCCAGAGGAACTGTCCACCAGCACCCTTTGACCCACTGGGAAGTTTTTCACCAGGAACACCAAGCGCCAGTCTGGCAGCTGATAAATCTGTTCAAATAACCAACAGTCAAAATGAGTGAATTTGAAAAAGAGGCCTAATGTTCTTCTGATTCTTTACTCTATATACTGATGACATGTTATTTTCAAGTTCAGTTTTATTGTAATGTTCACACAAACTCTAACAAACTGCAAGTCAAAATCCAAGAAAAAACTGTAACTGGCCGTGAACCACAGATCAGTCTGTTAAGTGATGACATAGTAAGTCTCTTGTGTGTTTCTTCAAAGTCATGCTAGAGTTGTACAACTGTGTTAAGATTATAAAGTGTAGCACACCTTTAAGCTAATTTAAAATAAAATCACGCTGTGCACTACAACACCTCAGAATTATATTATGAAATTAGTCTCCATCAGCTCAGATTCACAGCTCTTTGGAAACAACTGAAACTTTCCAAAAACATTATTTACTTTGTTGTGAATGTAGCATCTCAGACACATTGTTGGCTGCTTTTTGTCCATCAAGTGTCACAACTAGTAAACTAAAGTGAAATGTACTTTCACTGAAAACAATTAATACACTCGTGCTAAAACATATGAAATACATTACTGTTGCTATAGTTTATAAAGTAGCCAGCAATACCTAGAAGCTGCAGGACATCATGTCAACTTCACAAACCCTCTAAAACCTCCCTGCTTTTTAGCTTTTGATTTTTTTAAGTAGCTTGCTAGCTTATTTCTACCCTCCAACAGCACCTGATAAATCCTTTTTCCCAGGAACACAGTGTTTGCTTGGGAGCAGAATAACACTGATCACTTTAACCAAACTGATTTGGAAATTGCTAATTATGTCCGTCTTAACAGTATGCAGCACACAATTTCAAGATACTGAAACATACTGAAAGATCAAACAACATCTTAGCTGAAGGCTAGAGTCTTTTAACTGCATAAAAATCACTGACAAAGGAAGATGCAGTCATTAGTCCAATTACCTCTCACCTCAAGAAAACCAAAAGAAAAAGCAAGTTATGTAAACAATCAGGAAAGCTTTTATACAACAGGGGCTTTAAGGCTGATTATTCAGTGCATTAGATGAAGACTGAACTCAGATTTCTCAATCAAACATTTCTTGATCCATGTGACAGAATGTGATGAGATTGTGGTTAAAGTAATGAAAGAAGCTAAAACCTGAGGTGGTTTGATATTCTCCTTTAGCACCAATTAGAGCTTAGTGACATGGAGTTTTCCACCTTTTTCAAAAGTGTTCATACTGTTAAGAGTTCCCACAGAAAAGTCTTGCCAGTGTTTGAAGCTCTCCCACTCTCCCTCTGTTTATAATATGAGGAAACACCGTAAATAAGAAATTATATTCTTCAAAGCGTCCAGACGTCTTTGAAAAAAAAAAAAGTAAGAATATTCAGTCTAGTCTGTGTGTCTGTGCAGTCTGAATGTGCACTACACAACTGCAGTCACAAAATAACACAAACTGACAGAGGTAGCAGTAGATGAAGTTTCGAGTGGAGTGTAATGGCTTCACTTCATTGTCTGAAAGAGTTTTCTGATGCCAGCAGAAGTGGTGAAAATGTTCTAAGATAGCAAACACTTGAAACCTTATTGATTCTTTTAGGTGTTTACAATCAGTGTGCTGCTGATTGTGTCCACAGCAGAAAATGGCTTTAGTTTGTGTGCAGGTCAGTACTGGAGGGAACACACTGACTGTCCATAAGGACTTGACACAATCCCACTTCACAGAAAATGAACCCTCCTCAGCTGAGTGCAGACATTTTACCCAGTGCACTGACCATTACATAAAAAAAAAAAAGACATAAAAAGAAATACACGCTTTTAAATGTGACCTTTAAATGACATCTCTCTGCATTTTGCATCGATCAGTGTTATGAAAGTTCTAAAACCATCTCACGTGTTTCTTTCATTGTAAATAGAATAAATGGTGAATCATCATTCAGTAGATTCCAGTAAACAACTATCACCATACCTCCATCACTCCATTCTCCCTGATGATCATGCACCAATGGGTGGGCTCTGCTTTGCTCGAGGTCGCCTCGCTCCCAGACGTTGTCGGTGCCACAAAGCTGCGGTTGATATCTTCCTTGGCAGGCGTTGCACTCGCATTCGAGTCTCCGTACAGCATTTCCTCCTCGTCATCCACCGTGTTGCTGCACACGCATTTAACGACAGTCAGCAGTGTGGAAACTGGCTGAAAGCGTCAGTGAGGAGGCGAACTGAACTCTTACCTCATGTCATGGATGATGGTCTCTGCTTCAGACTGACTCCTGATGGTGTCCTCTTTGATGGAGCAGCTCACTTTGTTTTCTGTTGTAAACATTCCGCTCACGTCTCGGTAGGCGCACAGTGTGATGACACGAGATTGCTGTTAAATCAGAAACCAGTTTAACCAAGGTTAATACTGCTGAGAACTACTTAAGAGCGTTTTGCAAATCTAGTTTCCATAAGAGAAAGACCGCCATGAATGCTGCCAATATTAAAGAAGTGAAACTGAGTCGGCCAACTCTGCTTGGTGAGCTTCACTGTGGCCAGCAGGGGGGGTGTTTGTTTTTGTGAACACCGGTCACTCACACTGGGAATCTGTGGTTTCTGCAGAGCCAGTCGGTGCGTTTTCCCCATGTACGAGTCAGACTTCAGCACAAACATGGTGACCACTCCCTCAGCAGTCATGATAACCACAAATGGGTCAGCCACAGAGCAATGCACTATGGGAGAACCCAGGTCCACGGGGATGAAGTGGAGCTGTCTCACTGACAGAAAAAGTTAAAAAAAAAAAATTGTTAAAAGGTATGACTTAAATGATGAACCAAAACAAACAAACAAACAAACACACACGCACACGAAAATAATGCTTTTAAAACACAACTTGTTTTACTTTATTTAATGAGGTTTTTGTTTAACAGCTTCCAGTTGCTACTGCAATTATTCAAAGCTAAGGACAAAAGTTGAAAAAAAATTAAAAAATAAACCAACTAATTGTACCTCCTTCCAGCAGACGAAGGCCCATGGGGGAGACCTGAATGATGTACTTGTTGTCCCCAATGTTCCCAGCATACACAGTGGGTCCCTGAGTTGCAAAACCACTGGTATCCAGCTCCATGATCTCCTGACCTGTTTGAAGGATCTTCAGGAAAATGCAAAGATGCTTACATCTTCATACTTCAAAAGCAGAGGTGAATATAATAAACTCTCTACAAGATCAAGCAGCACCTTCAGGCGCTGAAAAATAAAGCCAAACTTTGAATTCCCTCTAATAGTCGCTACCACAGACTGTATATGAGGATAAACACGTTGGTTTTGAATTCCATATTTTGGAAAGCTCTGGTTTACTGCTGTTGTTATTTTAGAGCCAAAAGCCAGTTTATTTGGCTTAGAGGGGTAAGTGCTAAGCTATCAACTAACACTACCAAAGTTGGTTAGCAAGCTGCATCCATGAACTGTGCATGAACACACAGATATACATGTCTACTTAATGCTAAGATCCTTTCATTGGAGTCAGTGAACTGGACCTCTTCACTGTGTGTGTGCTTGTGGTGCCTTTTGGAGCATTTGAACAGATTTGTCTGACGTATAATTTGCCTTGTTGTCCAGAACGATCTGTCCAGTAAGTTTGTGCTCCAGTTTTAGTGAGTGAAGCTCTAGTTTTTTATTAGTTTGTTACTAATAAAAAGTTACCAGGTATCTGTGTTTGTGTGATTCACCCATACAAGTTATATGATCATTTCATTTGAAGGGCTTGATAGATTTCCGCTTCTAATGCTAACAATAAGGCTTCAAAAGGAGTTCAAAACTCATGAGAGGCATCACTGTAGCTACTTCCACCTTTTATATACAGTCTCTGTTCCATGTTTTAGATCATCTTTCTTATGAAAGAAAAGCAGCAGAGTATCTGTTACCGTCTTTTACCACGACTCCAATCACAACAAAGTGGATTAACATGTTTTTACCATTGTTGAATCTTCTCTGCTCAGAATGAGGAAGCCGTGCTTCTTCGCGTCATCCTCCAGGGGAGGTTCCGTCTTCTTCTCCTCTTCCTCTTTTTCCACCTCTTCTTTGTCCTTTTCTCCCTCTTCACCATCATCACCCGTCTCAGCCTCAGCCCCATCCTCTGACTCATCGCTTTTTGCAGCCTGTGAGAGGCGTAAGAAGCATGTGAGTTTAAAAGGTGTCGCCAGCACTTATTTCAAATGTTTATTAGAGAAATAACCAAACAACACTTTACTGTTTTGTCTTCTTTGACGTCACTCGAGATCACAGTCCACATGTCGTGACAACCTGGCAACTCAAACGTAGTGACTACTTGGGGTCGGATGCTTCTCTGAGAATAGAATTTAACAAATTAACAAATGAAAGAAGGGGAAAAAAGCAGACACACGATTCTACTGTTGTGACTCACACACACTTCCCTGTGTGCGTTTTAATTATGCACTGAGGATTGTTGTTTCTGGGGTGTTTACAGGCTACTCCGTCGATCTCTGAGGCAGCCCTGGTAGACCCAGACTTGACTTTAGCACCGTGACTGGACCTGTGGCAGACGGGCCTCGCGACCACAGGTTTTAGGACGGTGCGGTACCAGAAATCATGACTGAGAGACTGATATAGTAGAGAGGCTTTACCTGAAGCACAGACAGGGCACCATTCTTCCCGTAGCCAGAGCAAACTACAACTTCCAGGTCAGGCTCAGGGTTGCTCTGAAACTGTGAGTGGAATAAAACATTGAGCTGACAATTCATAACAGCTAACTGTAGCATTAATAGAAGACTGTTTCAACTGTCTGTACCTCCTCAGACAGGAAAGCAGGTTCACCCATGGAGGCATTTGCACAAGGCCCAATGTTCAGTATGCTATCACACACCTGTAAAAGACAGAAAAGACTCTTCCTCATCTTCTATGCACATCTACACCACAGTTAAGCTTAGCAGTTAAGCTTTTTACCTCAAAGGAGTAGGTGGCCAGCTGAGTGCCTGACTGGGCCTCACTTCCATACACTTCTATCTCATCCACCTCATCTGACAAGACAAAGAAGTCGAGTATAACACAGACTGGCAGTTCTCACACGCACACTGTTATTGTGCACATGTCAAACAGGAAACGTACCGGTCCAATTGGTGGAGGATTCAACTCGCTTCTTTTTGCTTGGTGGTTCCTCCTAAAAGAAAGAAAAAAAGAGACCACTTTCATAACAACACGTCAAATAAAACACATCACCTTTCAAGCGCAGTGAGAAAAACTAGAAAATACTATATCTAAGTTCAACGCTCAAACTAGCACCGAATCTAAGAATTGCTGTATTTAAATTTGCACCGGCTCACTTGTTTGTCTTTGTCTTTTTCTTTGTCCTGCCTTTCTTTGCCTTCCTCTGCTGGCGTCTCCTGCAGTTTCTCTGTGTACTTCAGGAGCAGCGAGTTTCCGAGGCGGGAACCCAGGAAAAGGTATCCGGGCTCCATGGTCACCATCTAAGGAAGAAGAGTAATGTAAGGCGACAGTGTAACTGGCTGCATCATTCGGGGGTCCATGGCTACAAGCGAAGCTATTTAAGATTAATTTAAGTGTCATATTAAAGCAAATTTAAGACCTGACATGGATGGAAAAGTAATTACTCCTAAGCCTTTGGTCAAGAAATTATCATATTTCCATTTCCATAAGCTAACAAGTAGGATGGCCAGGATGACACCTAATCATTTCTTATTATTATTAATGTGGGTTTTCACTGTTGTATTGCAAGACATCCATCCATCCATGCACTTTCGCTTATCCTTTTTAGGGTCGCGGGGGGCGATGGAGACTATCCCAGCTGTCTTAGGGCGAGAGGCAGGGTACACCCTGGACAGGTCGCCAGTCTGTCGCAGGGCTAACACATAGACAGGAGACAACCATTCGCACTCACAATGACTCCCACGTTCACACCTATGGGCAATTTAGTGTTTCCAATTAACCTATCCCCACTAACTGCATGTCTTTGGACTGTGGGAGGAAGCCGGAGTACCCGGGCAGAACCCCAACCCACTGCAAGACCTACATTTTGTATTTTTAAAGATGTTAACAACCTGAAAGAGTCTGTGGAAAAAGCAAGCATTGAATGTAAACAGGATGACAGCAAATGTCAACGTTCATCTGGTATCCATTGACCCAAGTTCAGTAATTATTATAGCCTAAACCTTTTTCACTGATGTATGTTAAAAGGTTAACAGTGGTTTGATTCTCTCCTGTTGGTATAAGCCTCTGAATTAGAGCAGAGGGATGCAAAAAGCAATTTTTGCCTGCTCAAATCCTGCTCCCTCATGTCCTCTGTGTCTGTCCACAGAAACATGACAGAACGAGTATTTGTTTAAGAAACAAGAGCTCCTGTATCATCAGACCATCACTGCTCACAGTCACAGGCAGGACTTACGCAGGTCGTCAGGACGCTGGCAGCAGCTTTGTCAAAGTGGAAAGCGCGCACGCTCCTCATGCCGTCAGTTATCAGTGTCAACACGTAACTGCAAAACAGCAGCAGCCAGTAAGAAATAATTTAATGTCATCAGCATTTACATGCATGCTGCTGGTAGTGTTACAATAACTCACATCTCCCCTCCTTTCAGCGAGATCACCATCTTGTCGTAAGCAATAAAGTCAGACTGACAACAGTCCAGCGTGAGCTTCACTTCATCTTGTACACCTGCACAACCGAGACATGGTATAGAGTGGTGAGCATCACAGCATATCCAGAGATACACGTACAGGCGTGGGTTTGAAATGATTAATCTTACGCAGAGGGAAGGCTGTGGTCCCATTTGTCTGAGAATTAAGCGAGACTCCGTACGGAGGAACGCTCTGGTTCAGATAGAGCAGCGAATTCACAGCAAACACCACCACACCACCTGCAAACATTTCAAGTGTGATCAGCACTCGCTTAATGCAAATTCATATCCAACAGAGCACTGACACGCTTCCTCAGAACTCACCGATGGGTTTGGGGACAGCCATGACCTGTGTACAATCAAAGGGCAGATTACTGAGAGACCAGATGACAGGATGAACCTTCTGCATGATGTTGAGGGAGATTGCAACAATGCTGCAAGTGTCCTGACGGACAGCCACACGCCTGGGGAAAAAAAAGCATATAGGAGAAGTGACAACTCTGATAAAAGTGGCTGCTTCGAAACTCAAATTAACAGCAAGTTGCCAATACAGTGTTTCTAGATGCAGACTTTACTTGGGCAGAACACCAAGCATATATTAGGTGACTCATTTTCGTATTTTTTTTCCTTTATCCTGACAGAACTGAATTCTGTTCACACTAACCCAGGCCATGTCTGGTTGGGCTCAAAAAGAATGAGCAACGTGGGCTCGTAGTAGCCATGGAGGAACTTCATGTCAATGATGTTTAGGAGCTTCTCATCTAGTTCACGGACGTCAATGATGTAGCTGGGCAAGAAGCTGGATTTAGGTCTGGAGAAGAGATAAACAGACAGCGTTCGTTGGAAACTGCAGTAACATTAAAAGAAAAAGCGTGTTTAGGTAACATCAAGTACAGAGACGTTTATGAGGATCTAACATCCTTTTCTCTATTATTCTGTTTTATATACTCATTCATCAAATTCATGATGTAAAACAAGTTCATTTTGTTTTGTAATTGAATTCAAAAACAAGTTTCATATATTCTATTCTCATGTAAAGTCAAGCATTTCTGTTATAAGTTTCATGATCACGACTTGTAGTTCATCAAAATCTGAAATACATCATCTCAAATTATTCAAACCATTTCATTTAAATTACTACTCAAATACTATGAATACAGTGCATCCCATACTAGTTCACACAAAACCACAAACCCTCCAGAGAAGGAGTGTCATTGCTGAAAAGGCTGGCTGTTCTCAGAGCGCTGTATCAAAGCCTATTCCCTAAAAGTCGGCTGGGAGGGGGAATCAGGAATGAGCGGAGCCTCAAGAGGACTGTCATGAGCTGATTCAGGAACTTGGGAGAGGAGTGGCCTGAGGCTGGCGTCAGAGCATCAAGAGCTGCTGCGCACAGACATCTTCAGGAAATGGGCCACAAGTGCCTTCCTGAACCCAAGACGTTAGAAACAGCTAACCTGGTCTAGACTTCTGCACTGTTTGAGGAGCTGACTACGTAACATAAGAGGCTGATGTCTCTGCCCTTATTTCTGGTTGCGTGCTGGTGCATTAACTGTTAATTATCATGTGGTCGTGTCCAGGTGTTTTATTTACAGTGCAGTCATGATAGAAATAAATACAAAGTCTTCGCTCTCTGTTGTGGTTAGTTTAGTTTTTTTCCAGAGGCAAAAATATTTGTCCCTAAAGTTTTTCCACTTCTTTGTACAATTTCTCTCCAGGAATCTGCTGATTGTGACTCCTTATATTGATGTTGTGATTTTTATGGTTATTTTTAACAGTTTGTTTTATCTTACTCATTTATGATTATTGACTCTTGTACAATGTTTGCTAACAGTTGTGAGAAAGTAGCTGAAACTGCGAAGAAGGGATGGACAGCCGTGAACAGCTAATCACAGTAACTGTGGGCTGTGTCCACCTGATGTGTGGTTAGTTGTAGTCATGTTACGTTGTAAGTAACTGCACTGTTGCTCATTGGTCCAACTGTCCTCTTCTCAGGTGAAAGTAAAATTTCCCTTTCATTTGGAAATCAAACTTCTAGAGTCAGGAGGAAGAGTGCAGAGGCACAGAATCCAAGGTGTGTCAAGCCCAGTGTGACATTTCCACAGTCTGTGACAATTTGGGGTGCCATGTGACCTGCCAGTGTTCTTGGCTGTTGGTCCGCTGTGTTTTATCAAGTCCAGTGTCAACGTAACTGTCTACCCGCAGATTTTAATGCACTTCAACTTTCCACCTGCTGACAAGCTTTATGGAGATGCTGATCCTTTTCCAGTAGGACCCACCCACAGTGCCAAACCTTTGGCTGAGTAGTTTGCAGACAAAGTTACTGCCCTTAATTGGCAAGCTCAGCCAAACTGAATTTCATGGGAGAATTTATGGATTTTATCAGTTGAGAGATACTAAAAATGGAGGCAAGCTGAAGGTCACTGTGAAAGCAGCCTGGGCTTTGATCACCTCTATGCTGCCCTGCACTTATGCAGGAATTTGTGTTAAAGGCCATGCACTGAGTGTACAAATGGACATGCTTCTCAGAAGTTTCATTTCTGTCTTTTGATTGATCTTAGCAAATAATCTAATGATTTCAGATACTCAATTTATTGGAGTTATACGCCATAAAACAAAAAAGGCTTTAAATAATTCACTTCACTGTAATGAACATAGAATACATAAATGGTGACTTTTTTATTTAAATATTATTATGAAAAAAAGCTTTTTGAGAGGCACAAGAATACTGTTATAGTACTAGATGCATTGTATTTAACAGTCAGTCTAGAATAATGAACTTAAGTACAAGCTATACCTGTGAATGAAAAGTTAAAAGGCTGATAAGGAAAGTTAGCTTAAAAGGAAGGTGCCCTTTTTTTAACTGAATCATGCAAAGCTACTCTAGTAGAGTAAAAAAAATCAAAACAACTGAGCTGGAACTGAGCGTAATAAATCAACTTTAATAATTAGATGTATAACTTACCCTTCTCCAACGCCGCTCTCTTGTTCATCCGTTAGCGTGTCCTTTCGGAATGGCAGCACCACGAGTTTGGTGCCATAAACGAGCATTACAGCACAGCGATTCTCTGGATCTACACGCACAATGGGAATATGTACATTCTGTACAAAGCCATCCTGAAAATACAAGAACAGTTATATTCACAGTTGAGTCACTTTTACACATGAACAAAAACTCAGGTTTATTTTTGTTGCTACATACTCTGAGCTCTGGCTCCTCAAAGTAATGAAGAGACAGTGTCTTGAGGTCATGTGTCCCAGGATCATACTCTACCACAGACAGCTGGTGAGAGACAAAACACAGGCAAGGGTCACTGAGAAACAATTCTAGGGGTTAAAAGCATGGTTTATTTAAGCAGCACACTGCTTGCTCTATAATACCTTAGCATCTTTGAAACTCAAAAGGAGTGCATCTCTGCTGGCTCCAACAAGTTGTACACTAGCCATAGACATGATGTTCCCAAAGAGAGAAAAGGAAGCCACCTGCTCCAGCTTCTCTTTACGAGATTTGGAATCTGCGCAAGAAAAGTCGAGACTCAGCAAAAAAAAAACCAAACATTTTTTACCAACAGTAGAATGTGTATTTGAATGAGATGCTTTCTTTGACATACCAGATGACTTGTCAGCCTTTGAAGTACTCTGAAATAGGACAAATGTGGCATATATCAAAAAGCCCTTTTATGCTTGTGTTTTAAAAAAAGGCACAAAAAACAGGTGAACCTTAGATTTAAAGTTACCTCCACATCATGAATGATCCTGTAAACAAACAGTTGAGATGTTCCAGCTACGACCAGGTTCTTCTCCTTACTGGATATAAAGTTGCAGTAGACAGAAAACTCCACTGAGGTCGGTGTGTGGGCTTGTCTGTACACGGCATACATGGTGGCAGGCTGCCCTCAGCATCTAACAGGTGAAAACACTCACGTCAAGACCTCTGACATCACCTCACCACTAAAACAATCGGTACACAGGTATGTGTGTATCTGCGTTAAACAAAAACTGCACAGACAATCCGAGCGCCGTTTTATAAATTACGTCAGTGTACACTTAAATAGGCTTCAAAACGATCAAATGCTAGCTAGCTTATGCCAGCGCTACATTTTGGCTGTGTGTATCAATTATTAGCATTTATTCTGATAACTGGTTTAACTTAACCAGCGATATCCACTCGTGTTGTTAGTCTCAGCTTCATTTTAGTTAGCTTCGAACAGCAAATGTATGGGAAAAGCCGGTTAAGTTAGCTGCCTTAGCAGCACGCTAACGTTCCCATTTGTAGCTGGCATGGCATAGTAACAGGCTACAATTTTTCAAATGTTTTCACAAGCAGTGAATGTAACGCGTGGACGTACCTATGTCCGTCACGTTATCTGAGTTTGCAGCTTTATTGTTTCCTCCCTTGTTCACAGTGAGCGTGACATATTTTGTGTGATACTAACTTAAGCTAGCTAACCGATAGCAAGGTTAGCTGTCGTTGTTGTGGCTGCGTTGGTCTTCTTCTTCGTGTTTTTTTTTTTTTTTAGCCAACCACTCCAAGGCACATTAGCGCCACCTATATTTAGCATTTTGATAGCAGCTGCTGTCTCAGAGTTATTTTGTGTGTGTACAGATATTTAAAAAAAAATGAAGTGAAAGGGGGGCAGAGCTTATCAGTCTGTGGCGCCAAGGCTTTGTAACAATGTCCCACTACAATTACATTTATTTAGCTGACTCTGTGGACTCTTTAAAAATAGCTAAAATCTTTTTTGTTTAATCAGGCTTTTTGTTGATTCTTTTACTGATTGTAATGTGTTCTGTATTTGATTTTTTTTAAATGAGATTTTAATGGCATTTAATTTTCCATATTTATCTTACTCAATTTTGTGTACAGCATTTGTGCACACTTGTCAGTGAAAGACAGCTTCGAAAACATTTCTTACTTATTAAGCCAGGTTTATCCCAGCAGAGTGCGCCAAGTGAGTCATTTGTTAAAATAGGTTTTGTGGATGAATGTGTAGATCCCACATGTGTTAGAGGTACATCACATAATGAGGATTCGTTGATATTGTGTGCTGAAACCTTAATGAGAAAATATATAAGGAAACATAGGAAAATATATAAATAAATAAAAATAAATATTACCAAAAGTATTCGCTTGTCTACCTTTACAAACACATGAACTTGAGTGGTATCCCTTAATCCATAGAGTTTAATATGATCGGTCTGCCCACAATTTGCAGCTATAAGAGCTTCAAGTCTTCTGGGAAGGCTTTTCACGGGGTTTATAAGTTGCTGAGTTTAGGCTGAACTACTGTCATTTCCAATCGCTTCCACTTTGCTTTAATACCACTAACAGCTAACCGTGGAATATTTAGTAGTGAGAAAATATCAAGACTGGACTGGTTGCACAGGTGGCATCCTATGACGGTACCATGCTGGTATTCACTGAGCTCCTGAAATGGACCCATTCCTTCACAAATCAAAGCAGTGTGCATGTCTAGGTGCTTGATTTTATACACCTGTGGCCATGGAAGACCTAAATTCAATGATTTGGATTATACTGTAAACACTCATTTAAGCAACTTTTTTTTTTGTAAATATCGCCAGACTCCACACAACTTTATCCTCAGCTGTGCTGTTACAGAACTGCTGTTACAGGTGTGCTACGACACCCATCTCCAAAATACATTTAGCATCTTTTTCATTCATCATGTTTCATGTAAAGTTATAAGATCAGCACATACTGGACAACATGTGTGCAGATACTACAGATCTGTTTGTTATAGGTCAACAGTGGTCTAAGATCTACAAATAGGGTAAAACAACCATCAAACGGTTTCTCATTTAAAGTTTTATTTTTCGTATAAATGAAGTGGAGCTCTCTTAAAACTAAATATTCTTCATTAAAAACAACAAACATGATGCTAAAAACAAAAGACTTTTGTAGTAACTGTAAGACAATCTAAATTAAACACAGCAAAAACCCAAGGCCAAAACTTTCCAGGACTTAATTAAAATCCAAGACTTGTGATCAGATAAGAAGGATAAGCAGAAGAGAATGGATGAATGGATGGACTTGTGATGAGAGCACTTGGAAAAATGAAGGCACTGTAATTAAAATCGGGCTGTCTGTGCTCACTTCATTAAACAAGGATCAGCAGAACTAGTGAGAAGACAATCAAGAACTATCACATGTTGTGCAACACATACTGGAGCTCGCAGATCATTTTGGTTCAGAAAAACAACAATACACAGTCCGTGACGTGTGCAACAGCTGTGATGGATATAAGGCTTTAAATTTTTAAGACAGAACAGAGATCACGAGACTCAAAACAAGACAGAATTATCTTTAATTTGTGTTCAAGTGTTTTCAACTCACGCCCACCTGTACGTGAAGATCACTGGCATCCAGCTGCAGAGCAGTGGACTACACACCTCTACTTTTTTTGTTCTTATTTTAACCACAGTTAAGTTTTATTCTTGCATAGCCAAAAGAAAGAAAAAAAAAAACTTTAGGGAGAAACTCAAATAACTTAACCCAAACTAAATAGGGGTCATATTCTTGTACTATCAGATCTGGCTCATTCACAATAACCTCTTACTGATGGAAGCAGGCAGACAGGAGTGCATGTAGTACTGTCAGCAGGCTACTAATCAAAAAGTTGTCTTCCACTTATAGGAATACAATGACATTAACAGAGGAAAAGACAGGCTAATATTAACTGGAGTGTGGGAGTGATGCCAGTGAGTACCAAATTGACTATTACAAGTCAAATGTCATGCAATAAGTGCTGTCTATGTAAAGCCGCGGCACAATGAGCTGTAAATGTGCTGAAAGGGCATGTTTGAAGTTACTGAATGAAAACTGGCTTCTTGGGTTCAGTCGCTTGATTCTTTTTAATGACATTACAACGTAGTGAGGAAATCAAAGAGGGGAAACGATCAACAGAGAAGCACTTCATCGGTTTGATCACGGCTGATCAAATCATTACACCTTAGCCCTTTATAAACCAAAATCGCTTTTTTAAACTGAAGGCAGAAACATTAAAGCATCAGCAGTCTGCTCTCTCCAAATGTCATTGCCGGCGTCTAATCCATTCTCCTCAGCGGTGGATTCTCTGGCATGTGATGAGATATTCTGGAAAAGCTTGTGTGTCATTGAAAATGACAAACATCGACGGCTTGGTAATGTTATCAGTCACGCTGTCGTATCTGAGGGGGATATCTCCCGTCTCCTTCAGTGGGGCCGTCTTCATCGAATGGCAACCTTTGGTGTAGTCTCCCGTTAGAACTTTGGACACAAAAATAAACTTGTATCCATCCGCGTTTGCGGGGGAATACTGATCCTGGACAGATAGAGCCGAGTTCACAGCAAAATAGACCCCCTGACCGTAGACGGTGGCTGCGTGGAAAAAAACA
The DNA here is from genome assembly GCF_013358895.1 of Oreochromis aureus. Lineage (NCBI taxonomy): Eukaryota > Metazoa > Chordata > Actinopteri > Cichliformes > Cichlidae > Oreochromis > Oreochromis aureus. Next base: position 9,132,789 of record NC_052962.1, on the reverse strand, counting down.
GAGCATCAGAAGATGTGACAAAACCCGATGTAAACAAGACAAAGAAAGCCAGTATGAAAAGCGTACCATTCTTTCCACAGAAGCTTCTGTTGAAGCCATGGACGCATATCTCCTTGACGCTGCTCTCGCTCGTGCCGTGGTACAGGATGCGCTCGATCTGCGGGTAGGTGGCGCGCTGCAGTACGCTGGCCTTCTTCAGCTTGTACTGATTGTACAACAGCTTGTTCATGAGCTTCTCAACCTGCGAACAAAACAAAAATGATTGTAGTCATCACTAAAGCCACAGTCAGCTGCTGCAAAAAAGACAGAGCTCATCGTTTCACCTGTATGATTCGGATTTTGCTGTGATATTCCTGAATGGTCTCGTAGAATTGCTTCACCACGTTCTGGAATTCATCAGATTCCTCATCCACTTTGGTTGCTTCGGGGAAGTTTGATAGCACGGAGTAGTCATCTTCTGTTAAACAAATTATTTAGTAAGCATTATTTCAGTTTTTTAAATGACTCGTATTATTTAATAAAATAAACAGGGAGCTGCAAAACTGATGCAAGTGGAAAAACTAACAAGAAGTGCAAACCTCCACCAAGGCAGCTCGCTCTCTTTGGCGGCATTTTACTTTGAAGGGATCAGTTTATTTTGTATATATTTATTGTTTTCTTTGTTCTTTTTAAATTGTACCACAAATAAAAACAGTACAATTTTAAGCAGAGCTTTAAAGGTAAGGAGATTGTTGTTTAAATGTTTGAGCTTTCTTGACTTTGAAGATAAGGTCAGAGGTCCAAAGTAACGTGATATTTAGGTACCCACATATATCATTCCCTATGTGTCCATATGCTGTCAATATAAACAGCAGCAATAAGAACCATAGTTTTAAATAGCTCTATACAGCATTATTATCATTTTGACCTTCGGATTTATCTAGTGATAATGTTGAAAATACACACCACATTTATAAGAATAATAACTTATAAGTTTTAAGGCTTTTAGTCTATTTCTGACTAATAAATCATGAAGTTGACCTTAAAGACCTTGGTGGATATAAGCCTAATTTTAACAGATTGCTAACATGATCCCACTCTACACCCCCACAAAGTTTTATCAGAATTCATTCTTAAGTTTTCGAGCCATGTCGTTTACCTTGGTGGACGTAATAAGTAGTTAGAATTATATACATTTCCCTAAGTCTCCCCACTCAGCTGTTGACATGAAAATGTCTTTCTTTATTACACACTTTACTTTGTTTTATGTTTTAATAGTTTATTTCAGGCTTCAAGAATGGTGCATGCAGGTACACAATGATAATACCTCTGACTGTGTGCTAATCTGAAAACACACAGAGGAGCTAACTACAAATACACCTAATATTCCTCACAGACAACTTCAGGGGCTAAAAACCGAAGCCAACATTCTTCTAATGGCCAAAAATGAGTCTGGCTTCAAAAGCAGAGAAATCTCTAACACTCCTGTGTTAAAAAGCTCTATAGCTAATCCCTCCTTTTATAACAACTGTCCATTTGGATACTGTTAAAGCTTCAATTATTGGTGTGCTGACACAGGTCCCTGTGGTCAATAGCTGTTTGCTAGGCTTAACCTCAGCTAATTGGCGTCACTGAACCTGACCTCACACAATATTTGTGCTACGGCAACACCTTTAATGAAGTTATATGAAAAATCATATAGCCTGTTGTGTGATATAGCATAAGATAGCTGATGACATTTTTGACTTCTGTGCTAATCATTTTCTGGATTTTGTCTCTTTCACGGCCCCACACGAAGCATCATTCCACAGAAGGCTTAATAAATCTCACTTTACCTGGTACACTGTCACTTAAATCGTCTAATTCGAGCAACTTCCTGCTGATCTGCGCTGATTTCCCCGAAGCGATGTTGTGTTCTTGCATCTTCTCAAAGTTGATTGTGTGCGGCTGATTGTCTAGCAAGACGTCAACCTTCTTCAGCTTCTTCCTAAAGGCATTCTCAATGAACACTGTGGCTTCGGGAGAATAAGGAGCAGTGACAGAGGAGATCGGGTCGTGCCGCAACCACTGCACACTATTCAGGATTTCCCGCTCTGGTACAGAATTGGAGATTTTCTCCAGAAGCAGTTTAACATCATAAACAGCTCCCATCACAAAGTCTTTGAAACCAGATACGGTGATTATGGTCCCCTGAATCTGGACCTCAACTGCATGTTTCCTCTTGATAACGTCCAGACATGTCTTGTAGTACTCGGACATATTCCTCAAGTTCCTGTGCTCTATTTTCTCCTCAACCTGTCTCTGGCTCACCTTCTTACCAAAGGCTATGTCCACCCGAATCAAGTCACAGTTATAGCCTGCAAAGACAAATAACTGGATGGTGTTGGCTGCTTCGATTGCATCTTTCAGGGGAATATTAATATTAGCCTTCTTTGGCTGGTGCACCTGGGGTGTCTTATAAGCCCCATTAGAAGAGCTTTCTTTTTGGCTCATATTCCTGGACAACTCCAGGGCTTTCTGCAGCTGCTCCTCTTCGTCCTCCGGGGTCCAGTGGCTTGACTCCATGGAGTACTGGATAGCTAAAGACAGCTGGGCCTCTTCCTCCAGATTGCTAGAATGGCCCAGAGCTCCATTATTGAAGAATAAGCCGCTTGCAGTGTTCTGAGCTGAGTCAGCATCTGTCACATCAGAGTCCTGGTCCATCAGACTGCTTGGGTCATCTGACGCCGTGTACAGGTCTACGTTATCGATGTTTTCCTGCTGGTCTGAAGTGGGCACACCTTGCACCAGTCTCTCATCGATAGCCGAGACGATTTTCTTTGCCTCCTCTAAAAGACCTGCAAAGAGTTAAATACACAGTTTGAAGCTTCATAGAACTGACAGATACCTGCAAAGAAACCAAAGATGCTACCTCCATTTGAAGCATCAATTTGCATTGAAGCTGACTTCAACTCCTGCGTAGACATTTTCTGGAAGTTTTTGTGAAACATCATCTGCCACGCAGCTTCAAAGATGTCCTGGAATAAATAAAACATTTGCACGTTTTAGCACGTTCCAACTTAATGTTAAATGAATTACAACTTCAAAAGACATCCTTAGTAAGGTAACACACTATACGAGTATGTTTGTATATCTGGACTTTTTAGTTAAAAATTCCAGAGCATGCGTTAAACAATCTTAAAATCTTAAATATATCTTCAAATTCTATGGGTTGAGCTGTTGTGAAGGACAGCTTTTACCAGCCAAGAGCTATCATTAAATTAAAACCAGTTTTATCTCCCAAAGATTTACTGGATTTAAATCTGCTTACATCTATTTATCACTTCTCAGCTGGACTATTGTAATTCACAGGATATAGGGCTGCTTATTTTCAGTCTTTTTTAAAAGCTGTAAAGAACGACAACGCATCACTTCTGGTCTGGTAGAACTGAACATCCTGCCAGCAAAACACTGAACAGATTTTATTTGTATTGTAAGCCCTCCATGGATCAGCTGCAAAAACAGATATGCATCCACTGTCAACATTTTCTTTTTGCAGATGTCTTATATTTTAAATCTTTCATTGATTTACTGTTATTCTGTTTCATTATTTTATAGATCTCTGCTCACCTCGTATTGGTTACATTTTCTGTCATTTGGATTTCATGTTTAGTGGTTGACTTAGTCTTCTACACTACCTATTTAGTGTTGTCTTATTCTGTATATTTTTGCATAACTAGAACATTATTCCAGCAATGTGGGAAACAACTACTTTTCTTTTTAATGTTCTAAAAATAAAGTCAAGCCTTGAAGTATAAAAATTAAAAAAAAAAAAACACCTACAAATCTGTCAAGATAAAAGGAAGCAGTTTACTTTAAAAGCACAGAAACACACATAAGATTACAGAAACAAGCTTGATTTCTTCCATCATTACCTGGTGTGGCAGGGGCTTCCAGGGCACATATTTGGGGCTGATGTGGACACAAAACTTTGCCTCCATCTCATTCAGAATGCTCTGACACTCCTTTTCACCTAAAAACCGGGCCACTCCTGGAGTGTTTACTGTGATGGTTCTGGTGCAGATTGAAGAAACTACACCTTGCAGCACCTCCTCTGCCATTTGGCAAGCAACAACGTGCCCGTGGATCTGTCAGGTACATCCACACACACGTAAAAATATAATTTATAAACACTCTGAATATAATGATGTTTACTCCGCTACAGCCTTTTACATGTGATCCTCATACACACCTTTAACCCACAATTATCCTCGGCCTCTAGTGGAAAAATAGACACTTGGTCCATGTCAGCCAAGAGCTGATGACAGTGGATCTGAATGTACTTCAGCATGCCCGGCTCCATAGAGATGACCGTCTCCCTTTCAATGGGTGTAGTCAGAAACTGCATGATGGCGGCCTGCTTCTCATTCTCCATCCCCGTCAGAGTCCAAACATCAATATTTCCTCCTCGTTCTGACACCTTTACCGAGCAGAAACTCAGAGTCTGCAGGAACTCTGACCACTCTCTGCAATACAGCATGCACTCATTTTCCTGGTCCACCGGCATGCTGAAGTAACACACTTGGGATTTTAAAAAGCTGCACGCCTTTTTGGCCGAGTCCTGGGTTAGAGACGTTACGGTAATATTAGAGTCTGATACGGTGTACAGAGTAGAGGAGCTACTTTGTGTCATGGCTTGCAGAAGCCGTTCCTTTACATCTTTTCTGGCAAGAAATTGAGCCTTTTCCAGCTCAAGGGTGAAATGAGCCTCTGCTATGTTACAGAGAAAGTCCATGATGGTTTGTTTAACCTGCTCTGCCTGTGCTCTATCAGGTCCTTCAACGTAAACACCATCGTCTTTAGTTTGGATAATAACATTTGGGTTAGTGTTCTTGATGTCCTTTTGAATGGTACTATGCTGAAACAAAGCATGTTTCCCTGGGTCTGTGAGAGCAATATGACAAGTTATTGTATCTGAATCATCACTTTGATCCTCCATGACTTCCTCTGCCTCCTCTTCTTTCACCTCCTCCACCTCCTCTACCTCCACCTCCTCTACCTCTGTTGGTAGAGGAGGTGGAGCAGCAACGGGCTCCAAAGCCATTTCACTCAGGGGGTGATTGCTGGAACTGGCTGCCGTGGGAGGACTCGTCTGCATCTCAATATCATTCACCTCCTCAGAGTTCTCAGTTGTGTCTTGGCTTGTCTCAACTTCTTGCGATGTTTTACTTTCTACAGGTACAAGAAAATTGAAGTAGGGCTTCACTGAGAGCTCAGCACCCTCAAGTTTGTGTGAGAGAGCCAGGACAGCATCCACAGCTGTTCAAGGAAAAACAAACATTTTCAGAAAACAAGAAAACGGTCAAAGCACACAAGTTTTAAAGGTTACAGTGTGTAAAACTTACATTCATAGTTACAGAAGGACACCTTTGCTGTACTCTCTGACAGGACGATGACCTCCTTCACGTCCTGGTTCCCGCCACGACTGCTCTCAAAGTACAAAGTGACATAGTCCGGAGTGGTTCCAGGGTGCAAATTCTCCACTAAGATTGAGTCGGGTTGTTCAACCTGTTCCACGGTTACTTGAGCCCCATCAAGTGTCCTCTTAGAGATTTGTGTGTTAAGTGTTTGGAAATCTGTAATATGAACAACATATTTCAGTCAGGACCACTGCACTGCACCAATCCATCAAGTAGAATTTGAATTATTTCACGAGCGGCCTGCTACTACAAAAACAGGAAGAATCCATGGACCAAAGTCATTAAGATTCACTATCTGGAGACCGCGAAGGTCTAAATCAACTCTTTGTTTTTAAGAAAAATTAAAGATATGCATTCAGTCGACCTGTTGCGAGCAGTTCGTGGAATTGAATGAGGATCAAATCTCTCCCTGGTGAGGGATACAGCTTGTAGTCTTCCAGTCCCATTGTGTTCTCCACGTAGAGCTCTATCATCTCTGTATGGGTGTTGGGGTTGATCCCCCGCAGCAGGAGTCTGCATGGGTCCTTTGAGGCAGGCTTTCTCACACTCAGCTCAGCATTATGCAGAACGTGGTGCCCTTTAGACAGCACTCGGGCTGCAGCTAAAAATGAGTGGAGCGGAAAGAAGAGAATTAGTAAGCAGTAAATATTTAGCACCGTCTATATCTGTTGTCTTGAATTAAAATGTTCTTTTGAACACAACAAGGTTTTGGTTCTACTCAAGTGCTTCTTACTATAAAGAGAGATGTTTACAAGTTTTTAAACAGTCAGGTTATCACAGGTCATTATACAGGCCAGCATTTTTTAACAGAGTCTTCAACAAATTTGCAGGATCACATTTTGTCTTACACAGCAGCATCTCTGCATCAAGATGATTCTCTCTATCCTAACTCTGAGAGACTATTTAAGTGTTGACAGTGGTGCTGCACTGCATGCTTAAGTTGTTTCTACACAGATATATTACCTAAGTTTACTGGTACTTACAGAAATTAGACTACAAATAGGGCAGAGAAATATAGCGCCTAATAATAGTGAGTTAATGAAACGGGGATAATATTTGTGGTCGATCTCATTCGAGATTCACTCACATTTCTACCCAAGTAATCATCACAGTACTCAGGCATTTAGCAAAGGGAAAAAGGCCGTAGTGCAGCAGTGCTGAGACGGGTCTGTACCAATTTTTTATAAGGAAGAGTGACCACACAATCTAAATCACTTCTAAGCTTGCACTCCATGATAGAATATTTCTAGGCTAAGGCAGCAGCTCCGAGGAGATTCTGTGAAGTCTGTGAATACAGGCTCTGGACAATATGCTGTGTCCTGTGCCAACCCTAAAAATGGCACTGCAGAGGAAAGCCATCGGCCAGCACAGTGATAACGTGGACAGCTCGAGCCTGTTTGGGGTCCAGGGTGAAGTTTTGAATTGAGTGAATTAATACAAATAATCAGCTCAGCTCTGTGTTGTTCACACACAGTATTTATGATTTTTTAAATTAAATGTCTGAACTGAGAAAATGTACCATTTAAAGAAAAATATTGCCTCATTTTGAATTTGATGGCGGAAACATGCCTCAGCAGTTGGACGTTTGGAAGAGGACTGTTCTCCCATTCTTATCTGATATAGGATTTTAGCAGTTAACAGTCCTACAGTTTTTGTTTCATGATGCTCCAAATGCTTTAAGAAGGTTCAGTTCAGCACCTGGACTACAAAGCAATGATGTGGTTATCTTACTGAAATTATAAAGGCCTTCCCAGAAAAAGATGTCTAAATGGGACCATAGATGTGAAATCTCTACATAACTTTCAGCATTCCAGATGTGCTAGCTGCAAACCCATAGGTACGATGCATCCCCACACCATCAGAGACGCAGCCTTTTAACGGGACATAGATAAAGATTCTGATGGTCTCTCTCTCTGGAGTAAGCATCTGTGTTTTCTAAAAAGTATTTCAAAACGTGATTCATCTGACCACAGGACAGTTTTCTCTCAGTCGATTTTAAATGACCTTTGGCCACGAGAAGATGGTGACTTCTGGAATCCCTGAAAGAGACCGTGGAGGGATTCCCATGACAGACTTATGCCTGTTTTTAATGCAGTGCTGAAGATCACAGACATCCAAGATTGATTTTTCTGAAATATGTGAGAAAATCAATCTTTGATGGCCTTCTTTTAATGATTTATGTGAATAAGGTGATTAGATATTGCAATTTTACAAACTGTGGATTACAATTAAACCACAATTTGTAAATGCAGTTTTTTGCAGACTGGTGAACCTCTGCATATCGTTGCTTCTGAGAAACTGCCTGTCTTTTGAAATGCAATCATGTCACTGCAAATAAACCTAATTAAGTCCAAAATGTTCTTACAGCCTTTTCTTTTCAGTTCCACTTATTTTTCCAGCCTTTTGTTGCTCCCAACTTCCAACTTTGTTAAAAGAAGAGGAAATGCTACACTGTAATCAACTCCCTTGATCCCTATAATTTTCTTTTTAAAAGTACATTTTCTCAGTTCAAACATTTGATATGTGTTCTGTGTTCCTCTTTGAATAAAATATGATCAGAATTGCAGATCACTGCATTCATTCACCCCCACTGTTTTGGAATTGGGATTGTATTACTACTAACATATTTGTAGTAGCAGGATTTTGCTGTTGGTATGGAGCTCATGAACTATTTTGTATCCAACTGGTACTAATGATTATAAAGCAGAACTGTATTAAGTCATTATGTTCAGTATAGCTTAATCTACTAGTTATTTCCTCTGCTGTCTAATTAGTTCTGACTATACAGTGGTTTGAAAATGTGTTTGCCCCTTTTCCTTATTTCCTAGTGTTTTGCATATTTGTCACACTTTCATGTTTCAGAGCCTCAAATAAATTTTAATATTAAAAGATAAACTGGGTAGGTATAAAACACAGTTTTAAATGATGATTTCACTGATTAATTCAGAAATGTTATCTAAACCTACCTGATCCTTTGTGAAAAAAGTAATTGCCCATCTTTTAAAATCATGAATTAGCCGTGATTAACCACAGCTAATTAATCTAAAGCATGAATCTAATCTATAATCTGAAACAGTAAAAGTCTGAAAGCTCAGAAATTAAACGTTTCAAATCACTCAAAATATGAAGGAAACGTCCCTTTTCTCTTAGCCCACTTTGGACTAAGTTTGGTCCTTTTTAAGGGGACTATAGGTGAAACATTCATTATGTAAGAAATTTGGAAAAAAGACAAGAAACAAATGACTGGCTGTTCACAGTGACTTGCCTGCTGCATCTTCAAACACGACTGTAGCGCGGTCGCCGTTCTTCACCACAGATACAAGTGGACCTCCACCAGAGCGCCGCTTGTTCTCAAAATACAAAGACAAAAGCTCCTCATCTACTCCTTCAGGCACCTCTGACACCTCCAACGTCCTCTCCTCCACTCTTTCACCAGGCATCCTAAACAAAAATAGAGAAACATGTTTTATTTCTCTGTCAAAACAATGCCAAAGGTTTGCTTGTTCCAGCTTTTCAACTGTGAGGACTTCATATTGACTTTGCCTTCATAAATGCCCCAAAATGATGGAATTACATGGTACATGGTACAGCTTTATGACATTAACACAAATCAAACAATAATGGAAGAATCAAATGAAGGAAACCTGCACAATATTATATACAACAACAATGTTAATAACAAGGTTCTGCTGTGACAATTACTGCAGTAGTACAGTTGCACACATGGCCCCACTATGCAGGTAAACAAGTACAGTACAGGGACGTATACAAAAGAGCATAAAGTTTCACATCTGTCTATAAGAAGTGGCATAGGAAGTAGCTATTATCGACACATGTCACGGTTTCTGTCTTGGAATAACGTGTTAATAAAGTTTTAAACTGTCACTTTTAAACCTGTAAACATGGAAGAAAGGAGAAACGAGGAAATAAGGAGGCGAGCCTACAGTAAAGGAATCTGTAGTCGCTACTTTTTCTTTAAATTATAATTATATAGCTTACTTTGACAGATAGTTAGAGATTAGTCATAGTTTCGCTTGACAGTTGTAAGCAGAGACAGCTTTAAAGTGGTGAATCTCTGTTTAAAATACGATGGCTGCCATCGAGCATGAGCCTGTCATGTCAGTGTTTATGGCCTACATAGCACTGCTCGTAGCTACCTTACAGGAAGCCCGGCCTCTGCATAATTTTAAGGACCAAAATACCGTGCTGCTGTTTTTAATTAGCTACACAGAACATATTTCTTAGTCTGATAATAAGCGTCACAGCAGCGCACTTTTTTTTAACTGCGTAGTTAACCTAAAGTTCATGTACAGCACGCTGTCATTTTGCTAACAGGAAAGTGAAACTAGCGGCTACAGCAGCCATGTTCAGTCACTGAAGTTGTTGTTAGTCGCAAAAGCTATTTATGCCGGCGACAGAATAAAATGTTATGTTTTCACACAGCTTTTAGCTCTGCTTACCTGTTCTACAAGGACAACATTTGCTCTCAAAGCCAGAAGAGTTGAACTGTGGACTCTGAAGACTTCCTTGTTGTGCTGCTTGTTGAACGTCGGGTGGCGTCATCAGCTCTGCCGTGTTAAAGGGCCAACACAACTGTGAGAGTTGACAGCTTGCTTCGGGCAGTATTTCGTTTTAAGGGAATAGTATGGAGTTTGGTATACATTCGTTTGGTTTTCTTTGTTCTTTTTAAGAAGATTTGTAGTGCAGCAAAAATCAGATAAGGGCATCATTGCAAATGTTAACTTTGATTACTCAAACATCATGTAGGAGTATGTCATGGATAATATGTACTAATTTGTAAATAAAGGGACATCATTAACTATTAATAAAGACAAATATTACTGCAGTACTGCAGTATATTTCTAACTAACTGTGCAGCTCATTCTTTTTCTCTTGACAATACTCTTTAAATACTCTTTAAATATGAAACACATTATGGGGTCAACTTAAAAGAAAGGCAGATGTGAAATGTAAAAGTGAGGTCAGAGGTCAAATGTGACATTATATTTCGATGCAAGCTATAATGTGATATTTAAAATCCCCATATACCAAAATTATTTCCTAAATGTTGCCAATACAAACAGTCTATAGATAGATAAGTTACTGCTTTTTAATCTTCACTGCTTTTTAATCTATATGTATCCTTCTGTATATAACTTAATTAATGGACCGCTGTAGTTTCTATTTGGTAATTTCTGTGCATGTGTGGATCGGACAGTAACGTCTGTGAAGGATCTCAGTCATCCAGGTCATGGTAATCTAAGGAGCTTGGAAAGAGAAGTGACTGGACTTGTTTGAGTTTCTTAAAGACGTTTCACTTCTCATCCGAGAAGCTTCTTGAGTTGTAACACCAATTGGTGGAGAGTCTCATGTTAATCTCATTTGATTATGCAGATGATCAATAGAGGGTCAACGACCCTCATAAGGGACAACTCCCAATAGGATGAAACGTCTTCAAGAGACTCAAAGAAGTCAAGTTGATGGGTTGTTACCGACATCTGGTGAGAATTTCATGTCAATAGCGTTTTTAAAATTAATTTTAGTTAGAAAATTGGTGATGTGATCAACAGTTATTTTACCCGCTGTAAATTTAACACTTTACTTTTGTGACCACTGAAGTATATTTTATTGAGAACAATTGCCAGTACATAAAATTATGAATACAGGTCTGGAAGGGAGTATATTAATATTGTGGGGTGACTGAGCATTGTTGGAATGTGCATAAGCACGTTTGAATCACTCGTGATTAACAGACTTGTGAAACGACTGTTATATAATGGTTGGACAGAATTAGACTTTTTAGCACTTACATGCATTTTATGGCTCATATAAAAGCCCTCATTTGATTAGGGCAGTGGACAGTATAAACTGGATCCTGCTCAGTCACGATGGTTTACAGTGTGAGTGCTCAGGTACAGCAGCTGGGTCTTAGATTTCTGCTCCTTTCAGTTTAATTACATACATTTGCCAAGGCAATAAGCTAAGGGCTGTAACATATAACATTTATTAAGGGCTGTTTTGTGGCTTAAACTTATTTAGTGCTAACTTAATACATAAAATGCTACTTTCTTTATTCTTCTGGGAGTTTCAAGTATATTCGCTATTGCTAGGACTGCAATCTTCTGGACAGAGACTTCTGATGTTGCCAGAATCTGCTGGAGCCCTGCTTCCAGTTTCAGGTGTTACAGCTGCTAATTCAGTAATTACATTGTGTCTTTTTGGCCTTGAGCAGTTGTTCCTTTAAGCCCTGTTTCAGCTGATCTTAACTGTCACATGGTCTTTCTTACAGATGTTTCAGCTTAGACTGCCACACCTGTCACAACAGTGGTCTTCCACTCCTCACCAACTACCACTGTGTCTGACCAGTTGGTCGACAACTGATTGCTTGCCTCGAACTTAGCCCTGTTGTTCTCAACCACATTAAGTGGACTTCTAATCCACATACAGCATTGTCACTAGGTTGACCCCTTGGGTATACTTTTAAGTGCATGCTGTCCCAGCTTGGGACTCACATCCTGTTGCTATGGACTTCCTAGTCTCTTGGGCAACTTGTGCAATATGCAGCTTGGATCCTGTCAGCTGTGACTTACTCGTTCCTCTGCAGATCTTGTGCTCAGGGCCTGTTGTTGTGATCAGAGGCTGTCCTTTCATGTTCTGTTAGGCTGGCTTTTGCAACCTGCTTGGTATTTCTCTATGGAGGGGCTTGATCTCTTACCATATTTCCTGCTTCTGTTCCATCTGTATGGTGGTTGTGGTTTTGATGGTTATGTAAAGGTCGGAATCACCAGATTCAAGAGCATGCTAACAAGGTAATATTGTGTTTAATTGCAAATATAACAAAAACTCACGTGATGACTACTTTTTGAAAACTATAGCTTTATGTTGCACAGAGAGAAGCAGGCCAAACTGAGAAACTTCAATGTGGCCTGTAGTGCATTAAGACAACTATAAATAAAATGGACATTAATAGGACTCCATAGCCTTTAATAAATTCTATAATGAATTATTTTTTGAAGGTGGTTTGTACAACTTACTTAAGATACAAAAACTATGAGTGTAATCAGCATTACAAAACACAAAACAGCTAATTACCACTGAAGCCAGAAAGCAGCTGTACTGTGACAACATGGCATGAAATTACTGAGCGGTAAGAGAGGAAAGAACCTAGCGGTTTCACAGCACTGAAGGCATAACACCTCATTTAGACTCAATTTAATTAAAGCATATAATAAAGAAGACATACGTCATGTGTTTATGTAATTCACACTGAATATTTCATCAAAGCACAGATGTAAAAGCAGAAAATCAACATTTTTTCCGTGTACTGAGCAGAAAGAAGAAATAATGACTTTTAGCTGTAGCAGGTCATGAAGGAAAAAGCAAAGTTATTATTGACCAAACTAAGAAGGGGATTCATGTGAATAGCTTCTCACCAATTAGGACTGATTAACCATCGACCATGGTTGTGATTACATCCTTAAAAAGAGAAAGATTAATAAGGAACATTAAATGCCGTGTATTTCTTTTCAAATCCCAAACTGTGAATCATCTAACTTTGTCTCAGCTGCTGCAGACTGATATGTTTCTGTGAAATCTGTGTAGACCCATCCGCATACAAGCTCACGGCCATCTGGTGTAATTTGCACTCAGCCTACTCAGAATTTGTGAAATATTTTACAAATCATTAACCTTCTTGTCCTTTTTACACGTTTCAGCAAAAAGCTCCAGTTGTATTTTACCGCACTGTGGGAGTCCACAGATAGCTGAACAACTGAATAATTCAACTTTTCATTATCTGTCTCTCCCACACAAGTCGGTGTCAATGACCTGAACTTTTTCAGACTATATATATATATTCCATCCAGCCAAGGATGAAAATCATATAATCAAATATCATATAATGATCAAATACTGTATTAGCCTTCTCCTAATATTTTAACTACAAGCTGTTTACTCTGACAGGCTGATCAAATACACTGCTGTGTAGAGACGCGACAGACAGGCACACTTCAATTTATATGTATCACATGCTCTTGCTAATATAGTATGCCTTGCCATGAGTGTGTTGATGAGAGCTTTTGTCAGCAGGACAAAAGACAATGGCAGCAGCAGTTTACTGATCATAGATTCCCGTCTTAGTCTTTCATCTTGTAAAATGACATCTCCACTAGACAAAATCAGAGAGGCAAGGCTGAGATGCTTTGGACATGTGCACAGGAGGGAAGTGGAATTGGATAAAGGATGTTGAAGATGTAGCAATGGAGCTGCCAGGCAGGAGGAAAAGAGGAAGGCCATGCAGAGGGTCGGTGTGACAGAGGGGGATGTTATGGGACCCTCAAAAGGAGCAATGAAAAGAAGAAGACAGAAGACACATGTCAATGTCAGTCACATGACAGAGGTTGTTTTTACATTTTTAACTTTTTAATGTAAACTCTAATTAACAAATCAATAGCAATTATGTAGAACAGCAAAACTGATCTTTTTTAATATTGAAGTGTTGAAGGCTTTTGTTTGAAGCATGTATGTCACTGTGCCGCATCACCACTGATACTCTGTAAAGGCTCAGAAAATCACGAAGCCGTTTTCTGTGGGCGACTGTCCTGGGCTGCAGTCACACCAGTTTTGCACATGGTCTTTTTTTAAAAAATCACAAAGCTACGTTGCTGGAATAGCTGTGCTGTTGAATATATTCTGGGTTAAGCAAGACCTTCCCTGAAAAAGGCATCATCTGGAGAGGGCCATATTTTGTTTTATAACCTGTATCACTCAAGAGAAATGTTGCTCCTCTTTTTTTGAGCCTCGAGGACAGGGTGTCTGTGATTTCTAAAAAATAACTATTGTGTTCACTGTGTTTCAGTTAGGCTTACACTAAATCACTGAACTTTCTTTGATATAAATCACTAACAAATTCCAACAAGATGTGAGCAAAAAAACAAATACAAAGGAAACAAAAAGGCTTGAACAGATATAAGAAACCAGCTGAACTGTTGTAGGAATTTTCCAGCCTATTGTGTGTCAGATTGTGTGTTTAACAATTTTCTGTAAAACTAAATGAAGTCACCCATTCTTTTCATTGGAGCCTTTATTTTTATCTTAGTGTTACGTACATCCATCTTCACAGCTAGTGTGTGTGTGAAGACTGAAACAACTGCACTACTTACAGTTTATTTAAACCATAAACAATGAATACAGTTTGAAAAGTGCCAGTTCATACCGACTGATACAATAACAAATGAAAACACGTTAATGCTGACCCACGTTTTTGTCCACTAGGTGGCAGTATTCCCTGCTCCCTGTATGACACATTCACACCACTGTTGTCTTCTGTGGCAGCTGAATGAATTCATGGTGACAGGAAAAACCAAATGGTGGTTTGTCTCCGTCCCGCTCGTGTGTGCGAGAATGAAGAAAAGACAACCGCCAGACAAATGTCTCTAATCTGTTACAAGGCACACGGAGCAAATCATAGCCTGTTACTGCAGCTAAGCCTAACTCCTGCATCATCTGAACAAGCACAACATTTCAGGTCAGATGTCTGTGAGTAAAAATAAGAAGGTGAGAGTTCAGCGTGATCAGCAAGCTAATAAAGTCTGGACAAAACAGAGCGACACCTCATCAAAAAGTGCAAAACATGTTGACATCTTACTGACAATAAATGAGACAGCTATACTGTGTGTACCAAGCATAAGAGTGTCAGATTTACACAACAATACAGTACACTTTAACTGTAAGGCACTTTACACGTACTTTTCATTTACAAACTGTGTCACATAATACACCAAAAAATGTATACTACATCACTGATTTCAACGATAAGGCACCCCTGTATAGGCTGGTTCATATGTCAGGTGTTGATGATCAATGACAAAGAACCTGCTGTTTGTGTTACGCTGCAAACACTGAAAACCTCTCTGTCATTTTTCCATCACACCCACCGGCACAATCTCATTGATTGCTTTGCTATAACACAACTCTTAATCCACAGGTAGCTGCAGGTCTCCAGTAGAGTCCTTTTGGCCCAGCAGATTTAATAAAAGAAACAACAAATTCCAAACACCAAACTTTCCTACTTTCTAGAACAGAAACTTAGTTGGTCTTGGTATTCTACAATTTCAAATGTAGAATCTGCTGAAATTGTGAGTTACATTGAAACATCAAAGCTGACCCCCTTCACCTCAGCTCAATGAGAAAGAGAGCGAGAGAGAGCCACAGTGGTTGAGTGAGAGAGAGAGTGGCGATCACGGGAACAAATAAGAGCAATAAAACTATTTTCTGTTTCACCTCGGTTACATTTTACATATTAACACGCCCACACCGCCACATAAAGCAGCAGGAAGGTGCCACATTATGGTATTTTTAGTGAAAGCAGCTGAAGCACACGCTGCATCCTGTCTGATGTGGTCTCTGTGTTCTGAATATGTAGCTCAGGCCAGCCCTGTCAAAGAGATGGAAATAATTCATATAATTCATGAAAATTTCAAGAGATTTTTCATTACAGTCATCTCTCCTCATATGTACTGGGTACGAAACACTTAAATTGTGGGTAGAAAATTTAATTCTACAACTAGAGAAAACCAAAATGATTGAACTGGTGTCCTTTGAAGAAGTTGCTTCGAAAACAAAGACCGGGTCTGGGACTACTCAAAGATGGCAACGCAACGGCAATAAGATGGAGTTAGTCTGCTATCAGTTTGCAATTGAGTGGGGTCAAGTTAGCACTTAAATGCAGTCAGTTTTTGTTAATATGGTGATCAACTGTGTTAAACTGGTGAAAAATACAAATTCAATGCTGTCTGTGTCCACAGAAATTCATATTAAACAGAAATTTACATTAACTGCTATAACCCAGCCAGAACCATGGATTTAAAATTGAGAAATCCCTCCACAAATAGTGATGTAGTTGCTGCATTATGGTCATTTAACTGCAAGATGACAGTGGCGCTCAGCAACTTTGCTTTTATATAAAGATATAATGAGATTATAATTTTGGTGGCAAGCAGTTGAGTTACAACAAGTTGTTGAGTGTTACACACTTAACCTTTAGGCAACCAGTTGTTCGTCCCAACTATTTGAAATCAGTCGCCAATGTGAAAAAATTCAGTACAATCAATGACTGATTTTTCCTAGTCACAAGGAGGTTGTCATTCTATTGCTGTCTATGTGACTGAGACATATCTGAAAAAGCAAATGATAGAAGAAGTGGATACTGAAATGTAGCCCATGAGTACCAGCGTGCTAGCTCAGATTTGTGTGTCTACTTCTCAACCATCAGAGTCAAGAAATAGCCAGCAAAATGAGAAGAATAAGATTAAAAAGCTAAGTCTTATTTGTACCCTCAGTGCACAGTGAGCACAGAGAGTGACAACTAAGGAACTAGCTTACTGCATTTTTTAGTGTTTAGTGCTAATTCTGACTTGCTAGGAGATACATACTGGCGTCACAAAAAACACTACAGCCTCCAAATGTTCAGCAAAATAAGAAGAAAATAAGCTTAAGTGCGGGAAAATTAAGACACTGCATATATCAGCAGCTCTGTGAGACACAGGGGAACTTGGGCTCAATGCTGGCATGCTGAAATGCTCTTTATGATAATGCTAGCATCATTAGCACAAGCACAATGTTTAACATGTTCCCCATCATAGCTTAGCAGGTTAGACAGCTAACAATTGGTTCGCAAAACAAAGTGCATAACAAAATAAAATTAAAGTGTCAACCCTATGACTATCAGTTGAAAATTGTATTTATCTGATTGTTGTTTAGGTAGGGTGACCATATTTTAATTTCCAAAAAAGAGGACACTTGGCTCAGTCATGAAAAACTTGCCTAAAGAAATATATTTAACATATTAAAACGATGCCTTCTCTGTGCGGTTAATGAATTGTGAAATACAATATGTCATGTAGGCTTTTACAAGTCAACAAGTGCAAAAAAAATAACTTAAAAACCTCTGAAATTAAATAATGGTACAGAAATAATACCTCATCTGCATAAGAAAAATTACCAGTACTGGGTTGGTCTGAGGGAAATGTCTTTTGCAGTTCGTCTGAAAAGATGCACTTGCGCTTTGGGATCTTTTAAACATCATTATAATGATAATATAATAGGCGCGTTGCTGCCCGTCTGTGAGCGCAGAACAAGCGCTCACAAAGCAGCAGTTCGGGGATGACGTCACACATATGGGTCCTCTGTCGGAAAACCCGGACATTTTTATCAATCTCAAAAATGCCCCCGGACGCCCCGGACAGAATGTGAAAAGTGGACATGTCCGGGGAAAAGAGGACGGTTGGTCACCCTAGTTTAGGTATTTCAGTGTGGCTAAAAGTAGCAGCAAACCCAAAACCAGATTAGTACCTCTATCCCTTGGGGGCCTGAATACATTATTTTTTCATTAAATATTTAAAACTCCATGCTTTTTGGTCTAATCATCTTTAGACTCTTTTTGATAGAGACTTCATTTTCTTTCAGGCATTGTGGCTTAAAAATGAAAAAAATGAAACAAAATGAAATATAATCACAAGTAAAGTAAAAATATGACTATATGGTCACTGCAAAACTTAGTAAGTAGGGATGACAAAGTGTTTGACATTTGGACTGAACACTTAAGTATTTCCCATAGATGTGGCTGCAGTCCCGTGGGTTTTCTGTAAATGTCCCAATGTAGTAAAACCATTTCTTTGGGGTAGATTTTGGGTTCAATTTTAAGCACCCCTTTAGTGTCATTAAACTTTATTTTACAGCTGTAATCAGGGAAGCAAGTTAATAAATAGCTATTTGGTGAAAGTTGCACATGAAAAAATTGGTGGGTCTGACAAAAAACAGCAGAATTTCTCGCATGTCCATCGCTACAATGTAAAAAACCAGTGCCATATTGTGGAAATGCATTTTGATGTTAGGTCTGTAGGATTTTGCTTTAAATGCTTTTACATTTATTGGGGATCAATTTAAACTTAAACACTTTGCAACAGAGGCAATTGAATGTCTATGCACACATAAACGGTAATTACGGCACTTGGTCTGATCATTAGCATACAAAGCTTTTGGCGGCCACAGTGCTGGACATCGTTATATAGAAAAGCGACACATGGATTACACACATACTATGTAGTAGTACTTCAGCTTTTTATAATAACATGCTTATTAAAATACATCTTCGTCTCCCTTCTTCTATTATCTGCTCAGTCTCCCGTGGCAGTGCTGATTTTGTCTTGTGGATGGCCTGTCCTCGTCTCCTGGTGTGACAATAGAAGTGACATTTGTTAAACAGCCACTTCAGTAAATGACAGGAAACTGGGCTGAGCAGAATAGTGAAAATGTCTTTGGAATCCGTAAAATAAAGAAATAAAACGAAAACAACACTTTTCTTTTGGTGGGTAACAAACATTAAAAGGCTGCTGAGGTTCATTTGGTGGTCATCCAGCTGCACATATGGGCTCGGTATCATCTGCCTTTAAACATTCGGATTTTGTGCTTGTCTGCCAGCAGCAGGGTGACATTATATTCGTAATCTCCATCGTGGACTCCTGTGTGTCGGAAAGCTCCGGCCAAATGGTTCTCCTCCCAGTAGTGGTGCCAGTTTCCATACTGGTCTGCACCGAATCCAAACACACTGACCTGGAAGAGACAAGGTTAATCACAGTGAGACAACCACATAAGCTCTTAGTGCATAATAACATACTTTGCAGTATCTCCAAAGTTCTCCAAATCCCTTTTTTAATCATCAACAGAGCAATCTTTGTTTCACAAGTCCAGTTGTGGAAGCATTTTGCAAACTTTGAAAGTAATGTTTTACAGAAATACACTCTGTAGTATCACCACAGGAGGCCAGTGATATGTGATGAGATTTTGGTGACACTAGAAAACAATTTTGTTTCTACTACATATTTTTTTTTATTTAAAAAGAGAAATTGTTGTAATTTGTAGATGGTCTGGATGCACTCATCCCACAGCCTGTTACACAGAAACTGAATTCAATTTGGCTAGATCAGATGATGGCTCATTTTGATGAAAATTTGGTTCTAGCTCATTGTCTACACAAAATAGTTTGCTGTTGTCACTAATGATGCCATTTAACCAATACAAGCCTGATCAATTCAACAAGAGATGGAAACAATCTGAGGAGAAGAGGTAGAGCCAGGTCAAGAAAAGTAATTTCAGGTGAGCAACTGAATTTAAACACAACCTATTATTTTTATTTTTATTTTTAAAGAAGGAAGACATATATCAGCCATTGTCCATTTTTGTTTTTGCTTCATAGTTTTGTAGAATTCTAAGACATCAATATGAGGTTTAAAGGCCTGGGCTGCATCCCCTGAACACTGTGCTTTTCATTGTTTCATGTAGGGTGTACTGAAAGCTCAGTTCTGTTCTTATTTTTACTCTCTGTAAAAACACTGTGTGGTTCTGACCACAGATAAAACTGTTTGGATGGGTTTTTTTAGGTTTTGCCAGAAGAGTCAAAGGTTTTGTGAATGTAGTTTGACAATTGGGTTTTGTTTAGAGTTATGAGTTTAGTCAACATCTTTGCAGAAGCACTTCTGAACGCTACCAGATACTGATAGCAATGGTTGAAAACAGACTGTGGGATCAAGACACAGCTTTTGTGTCTTGACCCCTGTGAAGACTTTATGTCCTCAGTCACTCATTTTGGGTCATATTGAATAAAAAACGTCCTTCTTTTTATTGTTTTGTTCTTCCACACTGAACCTTTTCTATGAGGGCACATTCAAATCTTGCATTAAGAGATTTGAATGTGCAATCCAGTGTCAGTAATGAAAATGAAAGAATGGGATGCTATCAGTGATTGTACGGCCAGTGTGTGGTGGCTCTTCAGACCAGTCGATCGGCCCAAAAGTGCATTGGCACACTGGAAATATGCCAGATTACCAGTGATGGTAGAAACGTTTATCTCGAGGCTTTAAATTGGTCTATGGTAGCCGTTTCTCTTCTACACTCTCTATGGGTATACTTAGTTAGGGATTCTTAATTACTACATCAATGCACATTGACATAGAGGCACTCAGCTTGTGGCACTGGTGAGGAATTAGCCCAGGTTGCTTTTATAGTGCTCTTCCATTGGTCTTTTTTTTTTGGTCTGGAGTTTCTCCTCTTTCTCTTGTCAATATGTCATAAATTTTCTATGGGGTTTAACTTAGGCAAGCTGGCTCATCAATCAAGCACACTAAAACAACCTTGACAGTAGACCGTTTTGTAGCAGTATTGGCTCTGTGAGGAGGTGCTAAGTCCAGCTGGAAAATTAAATTGGCATCTCCATGAAGCTTGGATTCCTTTCGGATTCTGTGGCTCTCCTTTCTTACTCCAGACTTTGAGACAGTGACTTTCAAATGAAATGCTGAATGTCCTCATCTGAAGTCCAGTGTCCTCAACTGAAAAGAGGACATTGGACTACTGAACATAAATCTCCAACTTTCCATTGATGTGCCATGATATGGCACTTTGAAAACAGCCAGGCTTTTCAGCAATGACCTTCTGTGGTTTGCACTCTTTCTGTGGGGTGTTGATGATTGTCATCTGGACAGCTGTCAAGTCAGCAGTCTTCCCCACAATTGTGATTGTGTGTATTGAACTAAACCAGGAAATCCATGATGTTTCTAACACTTGAATACTAATTTACTTAAACTCAAAATGATATATTCTAATAATTTGAGATATTTTATTTTTGATTTCCATTACCTGTAAGCCATAATCATCAAAATTAAAACACAGAGGGTCTGAAATATCTCACTTTAGGTATATTAAATACTCTGATTTCTTGATATGTGCTGATATTGATATCTGTGTCTGTTCCTCAGTCTTTGCCAGGTCACAACTCTATCATTTTACCTTGATGTAATTGAGTATGACATCACTGCAGGCTGAAATTATATGCAGTGTTTGGACTGTATTTCTAAAACAATCTGACATCTTAGAACACATCAGATAAACACACAAAACATATGGATACCAGGATGACAATTATTCATAATGAAGTTTGAGGGTCAGACAAATTAGAGGACTATCCAAGGAAAAACAATAAATAAGGAATTGGCAGGGAAATATGGTAGAAACTTATGGAAAATGGGGGTGTTGGCAGGAATGACTGAGTAGTCACATATGTTACCTATTAGAGTCGTTCTCCTTACCTCATCACATATGTGGACAGCGAGCAGCAAACTGAGGAAACCAGTCGAAGGATATCGTCCATGACTGTCAAGCCACGATTCGTAGACGTATTTGAAAAATGTTGGACTGTAAATCAACACCTGAAAAAGAGTGAGAAGAATTTCTACTCCTTTGTCATTTATCAAAATCAGGAAATGAAGAAATGTAAGTCACCAGTGCAGACTGCTTTTTAGATATTTGGTCTAGAGCAGATTGTGCAGGGCCCCAAATCGAATTCTTTATGGTACACTTCAGAAAAGTGGATAATGGTATAAACTTAGAGACATCAAAATAAAGCCAAGATGTGCCCAGAATGTGCTTTGTGTGTCCTTTCTAGGAAAATAAACCCTCTTACCACATCATGCTTTGTAAAGTGTAAAAGAAAATAAGATTCACTCTCCACTTCACCTTGATCACACAGCACACAAAATGCGTTTTTCTCTTGAATATTATAGAATCAATTGACGTCAGTAGCCACTGAAAAACAACCTGCTCTCATCTGTGTGATTAAAGAGCATTGACTTCAAGTTGAAAAGAGGAATTGTGTCTTCTATTCGATTTTCTAAAGATATTTTTAAAGAACTGGCATGACCTGTTAGCGTGCTACACGTGGTCCATGCTACACTCATGTGGCTGTAGTTGTTAGAAATGGTCTTGATTGCATTAAAAAAATGTTTTATTGCCACTGATCCTCTAATACAGTGCTGTGCATATTTGCAACTTTAAATATTTCAGATCATTAAACAATTTTTGGATTAGATAAAGATAACAGAGTAAAACCAAACAGCATTTTTTAAATGATGATTTTCATTTATTAATGGCCTTTGTGAGAAAGTAGTTGACCCCTAAAACTAAAAATTGCTTGTGGCACCCTTAGCAGCAAGAACTCCAATGAGTGTTTGCGAGGAGTCTTTTCACAGTCTTTTGTCGCACTCTTCCTTTTAGATTAGTCTTTATTCAGTCATACTAAAGAGTTTTCGTGCATGAACGGCCTGTATAAGGTCTTAATTAATCATCTGAATCAGATGTAAGTCTGGACTTTGACTAGGCCACTCCTAAATCTTCATTTTGGGTTGTTGTTTTTTGAGCCATGCAGATGACTTGCTGGTGTTTTTCGGATCATTGTCCTGCTGCATAATCAAGCCCACGAGCTTCAGAGCTCAAACTGATGGGTGGACAATCTCCGTCAGAAATTTTCTGGTGAGCAGAATTCATGAATCCATCAATTTGGAAAGCTGTCCAGGTCTTGAAGCAGCAAACAACCTCAGACCATCACACTATCAACACCATGTTTGACTGTTGATATGATCTTCTTTTTATGAAATGCTTCTTTTTATGAAATGCTTTCTCCAAAAGATCATTAAGATGTTTTTCCTTGGAAATGTGAGATGAGCCTCTGTGTTGTTGTTTTTTTCCTCAGAAGTGATTCTCACCTTGGAAATCTCAGTTCTTTAGATGTTGTTCTGGGTTCTTTTGTGGACTCCTGGATTAGTCATTGATGTAATCTTGGAGTAATTTTCATAGGCTGGCCACTCCTGTTAAGGTTCGCCAGCGTTCCACCAAGTTTTCTCATTTGTGGTTCACTGGAGTCCTAAGCCATTAGAAATTACCTTTTAATTCTTTCCATGACTTTGTTTCTCAGCTGTTTCTTTATATCATGTCATAGTTTGTTGCTTTTTTGAGATCTTTTAGCCTAGTTTACTTTATCAGACTTCAGATTCAACAGATCTGGCAGTAATGAGGCCTGGGTTTTGACTTGTGACATTTACCTTGTGAAATTACATCTTCACATAGAGCCAGGTACGTTTGGGTATTTTTTCCCCTTAAGAAATAAAATCATCATTAAAAAATACCGGCGGCTGCAAGTGCTACCCATCAGCTTCCAATAGATGCACCTATGGTTTCAATTTCAAAATCCTACATCACTTCAATGTTGAGTTATCCCATTCACAAGATTTTCAGAAAACTTGACCTCTGACCTTATCCTTTAGGTTGATGTCACTGAGATTCAAACTCGTCCAAGATTTTAAGAAGATGCACCTATGGTATCAATTTGAAAATCCTTCCTCGCCCTGCTCGTGAGTTATTGTCAAGGCAGTCGGTCATGTAATGGCAATAACCCATAGCTGCCTTTCATAGCTGAGGGTTAAAAACTGCATTCTATTTTTTTGACTAGTTGTAGTTGAATAATATTGTAATTTGTTTGATGAGATGAAACTTTTAAATGTGACGATTATTTTAAAAAATATGCAATCGGGAAGTGGGCAATTACCTCAAAGCACTGAACTATTGAAATGTTTGCAGTGAAGACCACCGCATGTGATTCACATCATTTTCATACACAATAAACCACTCCATGACCCTTTCTGACCGGTGGATGAGTACATTGTCATCACTGCAGCCATTCTGTTATAGTTTGGAGGACTTTGGACCCAAAAGCTTTACAAGCAGGCAGAAACTCTACAGGCAGGCAGGTTTAACTAAAGGCTCACCTTCAATGGTGGAAAACTGTCCAAAAATCCAGAGAAACAGAATACATAACAGAGTCAAACACATAAAAACAAACAACAGTGAGATAAACAGACATTGCGACAAACACAAAGGGCAACTAAAGCTATTAAAAACACAACAGACTAATCAGGTGAAAAGAGAGCAGTTGGCTGGACAGACGGAATAAGGCACAGACGGACGTAATGTAAGGCACAAGGAGCAAAACACTACCAAAACAAAACAGGAGCTATAATAAGAAACACCTGGCACAGGGATGGAGATCTGACAACAAATTAATGGGAAACACCAGGGAGGCAGAAAACCTGAAACCTAAGGAAATTATCTATACAACATAACTATGATCAAAGAAGACTAGATCAGAAAACTAAAGGTAAGAAAACCTAAATATAAAACTGAGGCTACAAGGAAAATATTGTTAAATAAAAA
Source organism: Oreochromis aureus (assembly GCF_013358895.1). Lineage (NCBI taxonomy): Eukaryota > Metazoa > Chordata > Actinopteri > Cichliformes > Cichlidae > Oreochromis > Oreochromis aureus. Next base: position 9,108,256 of record NC_052962.1, on the reverse strand, counting down.
ATAAAACCCCAAACTCAGAATACACGAAATCAAACAGTAAATGCCAAAACCCAGGGTCCGTGACACATTCACATCAGGAGAGAAATGATTCATTGCATTTCATAAAAATTCAAGTAATCACTCAAAACTTTGTATTGATTTGCAGTGACTCTAACCCTGCCGGGGTTCTTACAACGGCAGTCTAATTTTGTGAAGTGAACAGAAAAATAACCGATTCCACCTTTACTTTATACACAGTTCAAGTTATACTAAAATATGGCACAAACATTTCAATGTCAGTACTTTTATTATAAAATATTTATGCATTCTAATCCTCCTGATCATTTTCTAAAACCTTTAAAGCCTGAACCATGAAACAACTGCCAGAAAATTCAAATAAATCTGCATTTATAAGTTTTAGTTTGTATAATTTTTGCTACATCTGGCATTTCTGTGCAAGTTTTTTTTCCAACAATATCTTTATTATTTTTACATTTTAGTGACTTGCAAACAGTCCAACACTCTAAATACTACATGAACATATCACTCCGTTAAAGGCCTAAATTTGTCATTATCCCAAATCAAATGTCATTGTCCTCAGTCCTCGTCCTCCTCAGTTAATACAAATCCTTCTACAAAATTCACAAAAGGTCTCCATACCTTCTCAAAAACATCCAATTTCCTTTTCAGTATACATGTTATTCGCTCCAATGGCAAAGCCACCATCATTTGTTTTCACAGTGTGATACTCGGTTCCCTTGTTTTTTTCCATTTTAGTGCAATTAATCTTTTTGCTTGTAACAAACCCATATCAATAAACATTCTGTCACTTTTTGTGTACCTCATGTTTTCTGGGTACAATCCCAAAATAAGGAAGCCAGGATCCAAAACAACCTCTGTGGATAATATTTGTTTCATAGTTTGTGTTACTGCAACCCAAAAGGATCCTATCTTCCTGCAATCCCAAATACAATGCCAAAAATTACCTTTGTCTTCATTACATTTATTACAAGTGTCTGGAATATTAGAGTTGTACTTATTTAATTTTTCCGGAGTAATATATATTCGCATTAACCATTTGTATTTCAACAACCTTAGTCTAGAATTAATTGTTTGTTTATGAGCTTTTGTGCAAACCAGTTCCCATTGTTCCATTTTTAAATCATTTTTCCAGACGTTCAACCTTCCTAACGAATTTTCAGATGTTTTGGACCTAATTAATTTATATATTTCTGATATTGCCCCTTTTTTTGAACTGCTTTTCCTAATTATGTCTTCCAATTCTGATTTTGGTGGTTTGGTGCAGGTATTATTTTGATTTGCTCGAATGTAACTTCTAATTTGAAGATATTTGAAAAATTGCTTTCTATCTATATTATATTTATGTCTAAGCATATTGAAGGACATTTCTGTGCAATTTACTGCTCACAGTTAGTTTATCTTAAATCAACAAAAACATATAAGGAAATTAAAGTTATGGTTAAAAATAATCACACTGATGACCTCAAAAACTCATGTAGCAAATGTGATACACTTGGCATTACTGTTGCTAATGTCAAGAAATGTAACATGTTGTCTCACAAATGGTTAAAAAATATATATGAAGGAGTTAAAAAATGTCAAAATCACTCTCCTTTGAACAAGGAGGTCACAAACAAGAGCTTGCATTGCAAGAGGGACTGAAATTACAGCGCAAACCTCAACACGCTACAGAGTGACTGATGACTGATCACCGGCGTGATGGGAAATAAGGGCCGCTGCTGTAGCCTACATTTATTATATTTCGGCAGACACCTCACATCTGGAATGACTTATTCATTACAACAGCTGAATACAGTTATGAGTTTGGCATCAAGTCTCAGAGCTCATCAGTCCCTGCAAATATGATACAGATACAAATTTGGGAGAGATGAGTAAAAATCCCCCAGGAGCCTGGAGGTGAATGCTGGGAAACTGGTGGAAGGGTTGAACATGTGAACATGAAAAATTCTGCGGCTTTAATAGACGGCCAAATTGATATGGTATGTTTGAAGTGGAAACTGTCAGAGTGCAGCTCTCGACAAGCTCGCAAGCCTTGCTCCATTAGTGGGAGGGTTCATAACCACTCCACAGGCTCTCCTGTGCTGTCGTATGTTCCAAATAAATTATTGGTTTTGGAACTATTTTGTTTAATGCGTGGAAATTTTTTTAATGCGTTACTCTCATATGTTCACCCATGTACTCATCTACTTGTTGAGAAATTGGTGAAGGATGACTCATCTGGCCTTCAAGCATGTTCTTACTGGCAGTCTGATCACGTTATCACTGAGATTCTCACTTGACTGAGGGAGAATTGCCCTTCTGTTTTTCCTTTTATATCACACTGATGCATAAGAATAACTCAGTTGGCTTCAGTGCAGCTGTTTCTATTAAAACACTATCCAGGTGAGCGGTTTGTTTTTAAGTGAATCTCCAACAGTGAACCCTCTTTAAAAGTCATTTACCCATTTTCCTCTTGAAACAACGGCACCTACTGATGCTGTAATAAAATCATAACTCACCTTATCTTTGTTTGCCTTTATCCTGGACATCACAGGTAAATATGTGCTGTAAGACAAGAAAAATCACAGGAGTTTAGACCGTTGAATTGTCTAAAGCAGAGTTGTCAAACATAAGGCCCTGGGGCCAGAATTGGCCCAACAAAGACTCCAACCCAGCTAGCCGGAGTGCTTTGGAAAATGTTAAGGACGGCATAAATTTTGGATTTCTAACTTTATTTTCATAAATTTGAAATCTCTTCTTACTAATAAAAACTTCTGTCATGACCATAACAACCACAGTCCTACTATAACACAGTGAGTAAATAATAGATAAACAGAGTTTTTACAATCGTTGAAACAAAATTTGTTAAAAAATATAAACTTTCAGTTTTGTTCTTACAGGACAGTCTGGAGTTACCAGAACTCCTTCTGTAATTTTACACATTCATTTCTAACAATTTAAGCCCAAATCACGTATTACAGAAACATTTCTCTGTCATGTACAAAAACATACTTTTGCATGTATTTTCCTTATATTAAGAAAATATTAATCTTCAGGATTAAATGTACAAATAAACTTCTCTATACTGACAAAAAAGGGACTTTAGCTGGTCCAGCCCACTTGAGATCAAAGTGGGCTGTATGGGGCCAATAATGTAAAATGAGTTTGATACCCCAGTGCTGAAATGTTCTGCTGAACACCATCCAGCAGATTACATGTTTGTAATGAAATGCCACTGATGATGTATAAAAATGAATGCCCAGTGTCCCTCCTCACCTGTATCAGGCAAAGTAATTAAAACCGCATGAACAGAGTTTGCAGTCATTACAGTGACAAATGCTCACTGTCACCCTCTTTTTTTGCATCGTTCACCACATCAGAGCTGTTAGTGACAACACATGATTTTTAAATAGAGGTGTGTGTGCAGTGCTGTGAGGTGGCTGCATTTAGGCTCTGTGGATTGTAGCGCATCACAAATGGAAACAGAGACACATGCAAAAAAATGTGACTCTCTACTTTCCTAAATAAAGAAGCTAAGAAACTACACTCCATGGGAATTCCACACCCTGTCTGTGCATATGTTCACACTGCATGATAAACTACTAGGCTCAAATGAAAAGTAAATACACGGCAAACTACAATAAAGATGTTTAATTAGAAATAAGATTTATCAAGTTGGTGGCCTCAGAGGCGGCATGTAGGGTATTTTTCAGGAGAGAATTTTTTTGGCAACCCTCAGATTTATTTTTCATAAAGAACCGAAGGAAAATGCAGCAAAATGATGAAAGAAAAAAACGTTTACACTCAATTGTTAATAGAGGTTTCCTCTACTTGAACATAGTGGAAATCTGTTAAACTTATTAAATGGTAAAAAAAAAATAGGAATAACATACATTCTTTTGAATAAGGTAACACAAACTCATGGCCTTCGCAAAGTAATTGTGCTTACATGTTTAGTCACCCACCCTAGCTGTCAGAAAAACCCTAAGTGTGTCTCATTTAAAGAAAGAAGATGGTACAGAGAAAAGTGTTTCCAGGAATTCAAGTGGGCACAGTGGGGGCAAAGACCCAGTCAAGAGGAGCCTGTGGGAAATAAATATGCATCCATTTGATATTTGTCTGGAATTTCCTAAAGATTTTAGTTGCGGACAGACCTGCTACCTCCATAAAGGTGCATTAGGAGACATGGCTGTCCTACAACAATATAGTCACTAAAGTGAAAGACAGGATTCTATTGTGAGAGTCTGGTAGAAAGGAGAGTCTCACAGATCCTCTTTAAGATTCACATACGCAAAGCAAATTCAATTCAATTCAATTTTATTCATCTAGCACAAAATGACAGCAACAGCTGCCTTGAGGCAGCATTAGGCAGAGACCCTAGAACAATACTGAGAAACCCCCCAACAATCAAACAGCTTCCTTTGAACAAGCACTTGGTGACAGCGGGAAGGAAAAACCCCCTTTTAACAGGAAGAAACCTCATGCTCAGGGATGGGCAGCCATCTGCTGCGAACACTATGAAGGTGGGAATCAACTTTTCAAGCCTTAAAAAACACAGTTTTTCATGGACCCAACAGATTTCTATGCATATCATATTATTAGTTATACTTAAAACTCAGCATATACCAATTTAAATTTTTTACAGTTACAATATGATACAGATTCAGTGGTTCATGGTGTTATAACAATGTTGTTGAATAAACTATACTCCCCACTTTCAACTTTCTTCTGTAGAAATAAAATGTATAAAATCCTTCCAGGAATATATATATTTACTGAACTGATTTTAATAAATAAAATAATTTTAAAAAATAATAAAAATAAATGACAAGATTAAAATAAACAAAATCAACATTTATTTGCACTCCAATCTAATTAGAGCTCTTTTTTGCAGACACGAAACGCCTCCAGTTTGCTGACTCTTTTGTGGTTAGCTTTCTCTAGGATATGCTAGGTCTTCCAGTAGTAATCGATCCACAAAGTGGCACAACTTAGCTTTACAAAGTTCCAACTAAAGAAACCTTAAAAAACCCTCTTTAAACAATGTCCTTTTGACTAACGAGACCAATGTGGCGATGTGTAGTTATCATGCACAGCATCATATTTGGCAAAAACCAAAAACAGGATATCAGCACAAACACTTGTTTTGCAGCCACAGGACATGGGCACCTTGCAATCATGGAGTTGACCATGAATGCCACTGTATACCAAAGTATTCTGAGGTGAAACTATCTGACAGCTAAAGCTTGGCTAAAACTGGGTGATGCAACAGGACAATGATCCCAAGCAGAAACATCAAATCTAAAGAATGACTGAAAAAGAAAAGAAAAGACGCCGGTGTTGCAGAGGCCCAGTCAGAGTCCAGACCTCAGTCTGATTGAAATGCTGTGTTGGCCCTTTAACAGAGGTTTGCATAAACAATACCTGCAAATCTCAATGAACTGAAGCAACCTTGTAAATAAGAGTGGGTCAAAGAAGAAAACAATTACTGCTGCCAAAGATGGTTCTACAAGCTATAGAAGTCTCCTTAGTTTTTCACAGGACTGCACATGACAACTTGTTTTCAGGCCCTTCTGGTTCTTTTATTTAACTACAGGCTGGTATGCAGATTTGTCAGATTTCATTTTGTGTGTGTGCACAGCAAGGTTTGTTCCTATCCAGAAACAGAAAGCCATATGTCCATTTAACTAGTTCTGTCCTTTCAAAGCCCCATTTAATTTAACAAGCTTAGAAAATGTAAAACAATATAAATAACTGATAATAACTCATATCTCCCAGTTAAGATCTATTGGCTGTTGGGTTAATGCTGACATTACTCTCAGTAAAGTGAAATTTAATGATGCAGAATGATTGCTTTGGCAGAGTTGGAAGACAACTGCATATTTATGGGCAACATTTGTTTGGCTACTTGCACCATCTAACATGCTAGTGTGATTGAGTTATTGGCAGTGGCATTAATTGGCGGTGACTTCATTTTTTTCCTGGATGTCCAGTAATCAAGCTAATGATTATGGGTCACTGGGGGTGAAACAACTGAAGGTGAAATTTACTGGAAAATTTGAAAGTGAGTGATTATCCTTGTTATGGCTATGTGACAAACAGCAATATTGAGCAAGTCTGATTGCTGTGACAATCTGGTATTTGAAGGGTGTAAATGAATCTGGGAATGCTGCACATGAAGTACGCCTGATTATGCATTTGGGGCGTTTAAATTTCTATGCCAGTGAAAGTTTTTGAGCTGATTCCAGTGACAAATGAGATGATAAATGAAGCAAATCACATCCAACTCAGAATAAAAGAGAATCTTTTTAGTTTTGCCCAATGATGACATTCTGGGGAAAATGTTATATCAGGAAACAATGATTCAGTAGCTTAATGTTTTGAATCTAGAATTTGTATTAATTTAGAAATAATAATGTAGTGTAAGAATGACATTTCATTCCTGAAAGAAATTTCAAAACAAATTGGGGCTTTAGAAACACTCATTAATGACTGGACAGAAACATTCATAGTGATAGCAGAGGAAACTTTATATGACATGAAAAAACATAAAACTAAGTGAAGAAAATGGTTTTATTAGACAAATATGAAGGCTTGCAATATCTGTGTTTGTGCATTTCACATAAATGGACCTAGAACCTACAGTTAGGTTCACAAGTTTTGGGGTAATTACACAATTTTGTAATTTTACCGTCACAGTAGATTTTAAATGAAGTAATGAAGATGTCAAATGCAGACTTTCAGCTTTAACTCAAGGGATTGTATATGTTTTGTGTGATATATTTGTAATATTTACAGATATATTGTGTGTACAACACACAAATAGGGGAGATGATGAAGCCTCAAGTAGGAGGTGCATTGACAAGCTGGAAACCTGAACCCTCCGTAGCCAAGTACCAAGACTATGTGAAGAATCCTCTGATGAGAAGATGTGACTGCAGTGTTACAGGTACTGGGACCATCACTGAAACTAACCAGCTGATCTACACCATGGTAGCTGTGATCACAGAGATGCTTGACTATAAGCAGTGCCCTCCATGGAGAAGGAGACTAGAGGCTAAGATCAAGGCAGTCTGGAAGGATGTCAGCCAACTATCGGAGCTGCAGAAAGGTGTGATGAGAGTGGTGATGCAGCACATAACAGCAGGGTTTAAGATGCTAGCAGGCAGGGCATACATGAAACGCCATAACCAAGTGGCCGGCATAGTATACAGAAATATCTGTGCCAAGTATGGCCTGGAAATCCCGAGGTCAAAATAGGACACGCCCCCTAGGGTGGTTGAGAATGACCGAGCTAAGATCCTGTGGGACTTCCAGATAAAGACAGACAAACTGAGATGACTAACCAACTGGACATAGTAGTGGTGGGCAAGCAGAGGAAGACAGCCGTAGTGATAGATGTAGCGATACTGAATGATAGCAACATCGGGAAAAAGGAACATGAGACGCTAAAGAAATACCAAGGGCTGAGAGAAGAGAGGGTTTTCAAGTTTAAATGGCTTTTTTTAAAGGTCATGCCAACGCATCTCAACCTGATTTTTTTTCCAGACTTTGTTCCTTTTCTTCTCCATATCTTATTCTTTCCACCGTTCTGGTAGAGGTTAGCCTTGATTTCATTTGTCTAAATATTCTTTTTAGAACTGTGGAGGCTCTTTTAGATGTTCTTTTGATATGATAATCTCACTTTATATGATCTAAAGTTCATTTAATATGCTACATGAAACCTGTGTGGAAAAACATTTTTCTTGTCTAGATACACAATAAAAATAGACTAACTGAACTCTGTGTAACTATTGAGAATTAAACTCTATTTGACCTCATGGCTATGCTTACATGTTGGCACCGCCACAGTATGCTGTCATACAGTCAGCAGGCAGAACACAGTGGGAGTAGATGGGATGTGTTGTGTAGCAGGCATGCTGGAAAGGTCAAGCTGTGCCTGATACGTTTGCCATGAGTGAAGATTCATGGTGTAGCCAGCATATCAATCCTTGTATATTGTGTATGCTTGTGATACATGACACGAGTTTTACTTTAAATAACAAAGACAAGAGTCGGTGGCTCTTTGTTCTATATAAGTGAGGGCCCAGGAGAGGCCAGATTATTCTGTCTTTTTTCGCCGTTGGAGCATGTGCTTATGGGAAACACTCTGGGGACACTTTTGCTTCTTTGTCTAATGACTCTGCTCTTTTTGTAGAAGCTCAACAATCAGTTTTGCAACAAACTCTGTTTTTTCCCAGAGGTTCTTTTTTGAGTGTTTTCACTTTTTAATAGACTAAAAAATTAGATTGCAAAAGTGATCGGCCAGAGAAAGATTATCATTTTGGCTCCGGATTTTTAACACACTTTTGTGCTAATTATATATAAATTTTTTTTACCAATGATCTGTGTTTATGTTGATGAATGCTTCACAGTAATTAAATTATTATAAATACATTGTGACCGGTCTAGAATTAATATATTTCAAAATGAAAAAATATTTTTCCTGCATAAAAACTGGCTGCTGCAGGTCTGGCTAAATCTATTTTTGGACCTAAAAATTCCTACTCAAGTTATTTATATTGATCACTTAAGTGTCACCATAGTTATACATAAAAATATGATATGTTATATGACTCCACAATTTAATACATTCTGTAAACAAGCATTTCTTTAAAGCTAGAATAACAAAACTTTTTTTGTATGAGCTCATACTGACTAAATATTTATGTATCCATTCTGGAAAACCTGTGACATCTACTGTTACAGTTCTAAATTCTGGATAACTTTGCATCAACTGGCCTTTTTATTATCTTTGAGTTTGTCTGCAACAGACTGGTGACATGTCCAAGGGCAGTTGTGGGCAGTGCAACACTTTGAAAACCCGACAGTCACTTTAGACCTTGTTAACAACAAGCTACCTATTTAAGCTGGGCATACACCGTGCGATTCTTTGCCCATTTTGGGATGATTTTTCACTCGTGTGACCTGCTAAATAGTGAATATGTTGCTGTTAAATTTGGCAGCAATTTGGTGGTGAACAGATGGAGCCTGTCCACCGCCTACAGGTGGAAACAGTAAAGATGAGAGCGCTGAGAATGAATTTAAACAAGTTGCTGCCCATAATATAAAATTAGTGAGAAGAATGAAGAATGTTACAAGTCTCTGTGGGTTCTTCACTGACAGTATTTCACATTATGTATCAATATTTAATCCATTTTGAATGTGGAAATATAGATGAGCGCAGCTTTAATGCTCACTTACTGTTTAATAGTGCCAGTGGTCAGAGCACTAATAATCCACTGCAGATCCAGAGTCTTGAACGGGATCAGCACCAGACTAGTAATATTGTCCAGGTCTATGGCACTTTCTGGATACATGACATGATGAGTTGTTCTGCTGCCCACATCTTCCTCAAAACCAGTGGTGGGAGCCTGGTTCATTCTGCAGAAACAGATGAAGAAGACTTTTCTGAGTTATTTGTCAAACATTCTCTTTCTACTTTTGTTCTTTTGCCATCTTTGTCTTTTATTGGACAGTTCAAAGTGAGTTTTATTTCACCCACATGTTACAAAGATGGAAACCATTTGGCTGCTGTTATGCGAATCCCTATAATCTTCAAAGGGTCTGTCTTATAGACCATGTGTTTAATTATCGAGATTCTCTCATGTCACCCAAACCACATGTCGCTGAGTCATACAAAACCAGCCATGATTGTGAGAGACAAAGACAACAATAAAAAGCGCAATTTGTCCTGCTCTCCCATTTTTGGGCATCCAGACAGTAATTTTGAGATCAACAATTACCACCTGGCAAACTAGGCGAAACATCCCTTTCATTTTGTCAAACAATACTCTCTTAAACTGGAGCGGTAATTGGCAGGAACATAGCTTGACACTGGCAGTTGGTTTTGGTCAATGGCAGAAAGTGACACAGAGGAGAGAGAAATCATGAAGCTGACCTCCCTTGTAACTAGCATCACCTTTCTGAGCGCTCTGGTCTGGGCAATATCATCTTCCTCATTACTGACTCTGGGGTGACAGAGATGTGATATTTTCAGACTGCTTCTTGAATCATTTTGACTCCTGACAGACTAATTGTTTTTTTTCTTTTTGCTGCAGCTAGTTATGGTTGACAAAAATGTTTGGGTTATGCACAAATTGAGACAGTGACAGTCTGGGTATAAAAGTAAAATTTAAGAAAGCGGTTGCAGCATCTGGAAAATATTTCCCTAGCAGATGATTGTTACTTTACTTCTAGTTGGTGCTGAAATGCTTGGCCCAGGTCTTAAGATATTGTATTATTTTTAATTTTAGACCAGACATGGTTGCTGAATATTTCAATTCTCTAGTGAATTTAAGTATTTGAACATACAAAAATTGGAAATTCTCTTTTTTTTCCTCAGAAAACCTTCTTTTAAAATTTCATAAACTTATTTTTAATTTGATATTTCAAATGAATTAGATCCTTAAATATCCATCCATCCATCCATAGCAACTTATTTGGTGCTAGGTCACAGAAGCAGCACATAAGCCTCCCTTTCACCTCAAACATCTTATCTGGGGTCCATCCCAGGGCTCTTCCCAGTAGGACATGCCGAGAACACCTCACCCAGAGGTGCCCAGTTGGCATCCTGCCTAAACCAGCTGGCTCCTATCGATGTGGAGGAGTAGCAGCTCTACTCTGAGCCCTTTTCAATTGACTTCACTCCTGCCTGTAAGGAAGGGTCCAGCCAAAGAATTCCACAGTCAGGACGGCAACAGCATTGTTTCCCCTGAATCTGAGTTTCAACTAATGGGTTGACTCTCTTCTCCAGTATACTAGCAACAACCTTTTTTCCTTCCCACTGTCGCCAAGTGTTTGCTTATAGGTGGCTGTTTGACTGCTGGGTTTGCTCTGTGTTATTGTAGGATGAGGTGATTGTTGTTGTGATTCGGCACTATTATCTAAAACTGAATTGAACCGATTTGAAACAACCCCCTTTATTTATAGTACTGTATCACCTCAGGGCCTGTCTTTGTCCTGTCGTCATCCACTCACCCCAGCCGGTTGAGGCAGATGGCTGCCTGTCCCTGAGCCTGGTTTTGCTGTTAAAAGGGAGTTTTTCTTTCCCACTGTTGCCATAGTGCCTGCTCATACAGGGTTATATGATTGTTAGGATATTCTCTGTTTTCTTGGTAATATTGTAGAGTTTTTACCTTACAATATAAAGGGCTTTGAGGCAACCGTTGTTGTGATTTGTTACTATATACATAAAAAATGAATTGAACTGAATTGAATTGCCTGTGTCCTTGTCTCGTAAAAAAAACTCAACTTACAGGCAGCAAGCTGGAGGATAAATACTTTGGTTTGTACACACACACACACACACACACACACACACACACACACACACACACACACACACACACACACACAAAAAATACTATGAGAATGCTGGATGATTATGCTACACGTGGGAAACGTTTAGTAATGAGGTCAGCCAGTGTTTAAGTAGTTTCTAAAGCCCAAAAGCTCGGGCGTCAGGCTGCTCTAAAAATTCAGTTTTTAGCTTTCACCTTTTAATGTGTAAGATGTAAATTAGAATAGATTTGGTGGTCTCAGAGAGCTTGGGGTGGGATCATCAAAGGCACCACACACATACCATTAGATCATCTGTTTACATCAGGGAGCCAATCAGAAGAAAGTTCAGCTAAAATGGTTCGTTCTAAACAATGGATAAACTGAGGGGCTGCACCGAGAACCTGAGCGAGCATCAATGAGAATAATTTTGAACTGTTATTCGTGCAAAGCCATTGAGTCTAAGAATAAAGAATATGTAGCTGTAACTGTAAATATGTAATTGAACCATTAAGCCTTTTTTAAAAAAGCATCAAACATTAAACGAGCTCATGAAAACGAAGACAGTGTTAATGCAACAGATGACAAAAGTAGCTGTGAAGCGGTAGGAATGGCAGTTACTCACAGAGGAGAGTGCTGTGTTACTAGTAATAAAGCTGTGGCACCAGATGTGACTGCGGTTATTAACAACACACCACTGAATATTATGATACCGCATCATCAGCTGCAGGAGTTTCTGGAAAAGCATTTAAACTACAAAAGATAATATCTGCGTTCATATTAATACATCTACAGAACTCAGAAGAAAACTGTTTAGCCTACTTTATACCTGACGCGACAGAAGAAGCATTGGTTTATTTTCTTTTTGTAAGTAATGGTATTATTTCAGGGGAAAAAAAACAGTCAGGTTTCAACAGCTGTTTGGTAGTCCTTTGTTACTTTGATGAGGTTCATGTATAACAAACTAGGTTTATGGCTCTGACTGAGCTCAAACTGCACAGTATGGAAGAAGAGAAGCGCTGATGATAGGCTTTATGGTGCAATATGTCACTAGAAAAAAGCACTTTTTGACAGGACTACTTTGGTAGATTTCTTCCTTAATGGTAACTGCAGCATCTGGGAGTTTTAAAATTGCCCTACAAATGGATGCATCCCGTCGAGAGCAGATGAAAAAGTATGCCGAAGAGGGCCAAGCAACACCATATTATATATCAAATAGTAAAATGTGAAGACTTCATCACCCTTGCAGTGCATTCAGATATATTCTTCATCTGCACCACATTACTTTGTGTTAGTACCTAAAGGTAACATTAGCTTTTCTTAGCCCTTAATTTACATCCTCGCTATTATGTAGGTGTTTGGGAGACAACTGGAATCAAGATTAAGCTTTAATAGAATTCGATGCAGATAATGTTCCTTTTCCACTGACACACAATAGGAAAACAGACCCTGCTCCATCTTCTATTTCCCAGAAATAACCCCAACAGCAAACTATATCTAATTTAACATCTTACAAAACCAGTGCAGGCACTGTGAGGCACTTTTCTATCATCTTTTCTCTCAATAGTAGAAAATTGCTACTCATTTTAAATAAAAGAATGGATGAGATTTTTGTGTGTGTTGGTCTGAAGACCTGCTGTGCACATAGAAAAGATGTGTACAGATGCAAAAGATAGACGTAACCACTGGTGACATTACTCACTGCTTTGTAGACTTGTTAACGTTTTGGCTGCCACCGTGTTGGTTTGTGACCATATTTGGAGGTCAGGGTGGAGCTATCAGTCAGTCATCATCATGTAAATGGGAACTGACAAGTGGTTGTTAAAGGAACTGCAGTTTTTAGCACTTCTGTGTTAGCTTCATTTTTCAGCCTCTGCATACATCTTGCCATGCCTCTCTACAGAGGTCAGTGCTACATGAATGCAAATGTGTAAGGGCACACAACAAGCCACCTTATTGTGGGCTGCTTGCTCACTTAATGTTGTGGCGTGCGTGTGGAGTCAGCTGTGTTAAGGAAGCAAATATATCTTCTGTGCTAATCAATATTCAACTTATGCTTCAACTACCCCTTTGGCACTGGAAATTTGCACCAGATGGGCTTGAAACAAACCAAAGCAGATGTATTGGGGCTTTGAAAAGCCCATCTCATGCACAGGAAACCAACAAATACCCAGGAAAAGGCAGAAGACATCAATGTGCAACGAAGCCTAAAAAACATATTTAATGGCTGTGTCTGATATTTTGTTGAACCAATCAAACAATAGTTAATATTCAGATCCTGAAGCAACTCTATGTTGCTTTAGGATGGATAGATTCAGGAAATTAGATTCAGGAAATTATAAAATGGTAACAGTGTTTTAAGGGAATGCATAAAAACAGGACACATCACTTATTCTCAGTGAAGGGAGGAAAATCAGAGAGGAAATCTTTTTATTGATGACAGATATCTCAAGTGGTGATTTATAGCAGAGGTGAATGAGGCTTATAAGTTTAAAAAATAAATAAATGCAGTAATCTGAGCATCAACCAGCCTCACTCAAGTTAAGTCGCTCAAATCTAAGAGGCAGGTTGAAATGTGCATATATTTACAGCATTCATTTGAATTTTTTTTCACCCCAGATGGTTTTCTGGAGGTGAAGCATTTCATTTCAAACACGAGCACCGTGTGGGTTTAATACCGCAGCAAACCTGACAGTGTGGATTAACAGCTGCTCCATGCTTATCAATTCAAATGGCATCGCAACTTATTGAATGTTTATTTATGGCTGAAATCAAACAGTGACTGAAAGTTTGTTGACTGTGTGGTTCAGCGATGATCAGTTCATCTGGTTTCCAGTTCCTGAAGATGTTATCAGGCACTAAGTGTGGACCAAGCTTAGAAATGAACCCAACATGGAAGTGCCAGGCACTGACAGTTCCTCTAACAACCACTTGAGGTGAGTCAGTCCCCACAGACTGTGCCTGCTACCTGTACCTGTGTACACACCCATACAACTTGTGGATGTGGCTTGCTAATCAGTGTTGCTAATGTTAGCTGATACCTTGGGACTCCTCAGAGTAGTCTAAAGCTTGTGAGATGGGAGAGCCACATTACCCGGGGAGTCTGAGGGTCCTCTCCCTTGAGTTTTAAGCATCATCTAGTTATTTTGTATGCAGCATTTGAACACTTTTTTTGCACAATTTTATAGCTTAAATGTCTAAAAAAATCAAAAATAACAGGGGCAAAATGTATCCACCCATTCTCTTCCGCTTATTCTTTTCAGGGTCGCAGGAGGGGCTGGAGCCTATCCGAGCTGTCTTAGGGTGAGAGGCAGGGTTCTACCCATGAAAACATGGGGAGAACCTGCAAACTCCACACAGAAAGACCCCGGCCTGATGGTGGAATTCAACTCAGGACCTTCTTGCTGTGAGGCAACAGTGCTAAGTGCACAGTGCCAACTTTATCATTACTCTAGCCAAGAACCTAGAGTGATGATAAAGTTGAGTGCATGCCGACTCCAGCCGAGCAGCAGCAGCCTGAACTTGAACAGGTAACAAAGGCAATGATGGGCAGTCAGTCTCGCAGCCTCTGTTTCCATTTGTTCATGTTTCTATGGTAGAAATGACAGTAATGATCACGGTAATATTTAATTGTGTAGCTATTAAAAAAAAAATTCTATGTGTGTCCTCGATTGGATAGGAATTTCTGCTGGTGCGTGGGACTGCAGCCTAAGATTTATATTATTAACTGCTAATCATGTGACGGCATATTTCAGGTCATTTTATGGAGTAAAGTGAAAGTAATGTAACGAGTAGTGTAACAAACTGCTTTCTCTGGAGAGTAATGTAATGTATTACTTTTAAAAAAGGTAACTAGTAACGTGTAATACTTTACTGCTTTTAAGTAACGACCACAACACTGGTCTAAGCTCAGTTAAGATATTATATTTACATTGTTACTGTACGTCTTCATATTTTCAGTCAAGATAACTGATAGCTTTGAGACTGAAACATCACTGGAATCAGCTGGACTTCAGTTTGGACTCAGGCTAGAAGTGAAATCATGCAAATGTGCAGGTCCCGGTCCATGATTGTGTGGAATTATATTTTTAAATTGTTTATTTACTTACTTAAAAAAGGATAAAAAGAGGAGGGTGAGGCTGATAAATGAATAATGGCATCTTTAATATCAAGACTGTTTGCCTGCCGGCATGTGGTTGCACATTAAGATAACTCTTTATAAGATAACTCTTTATTGTCATTGCACAGTCATACATAGTACACTAGTACAATGAAATTGGAAAACTGTCCTACGTCGGCAACAACCAACCATGTAACACAACACAACATGACACGATACGACACATCACAACGCAACACAAACAACACAACACAGTATAATAACTTAGTTAAAAAGAAGAAGAAGAAGTGTATTTGTATTACTGTTATTATTGCACATTAATTATTATTGCACCTTGTTATAAATATAAATATTATTATTATTATTACTGTTTTTACCGTTGTTAACGGTAAGTCCAGGTAGGTAGCCAGTCAAGTTTAGCTATTTGCATTGACTAGGGCTATTGCCCTGTTGTAAAAGCTGTCCTTGAGTCTATTCGTTCGGGACCTCAGCAGCCTGAACCTCCTGCCAGACGGCAGCAGCTTAAACACCCGGTGTCCTGGGTGTGTACAGTCCCGTAGGATGCTGCGTGCCCTCTTGAGACAGCGAGTGCTGTACAGGTCCTTCAGGGAGGGAAGAGGATGTCCAATGATTTTTTGGGCCATGTTGATGACCCTCTGAGTGCCTTTCTGTGCTGCGCGTGCAGCTGGAGAACCACACACTGATGCAATATGTCAGCACACTTTCAATGGAGCAGCGGTAGAAGACGGTCAGCAGCTCCTTCTTCAGGTCCATTTTCTCTGAGGATTCTCAGAAAGTGGAGACGCTGTTGGGCCTTCTTTAAAACCGCAGAGGTGTTAGAGCTCCATTGGAGGTCTGTGTCTATGTGCACACCCAGAAACTTGAAACTGGAGACCCTTTCCACACACTCCCCGTTGATGCTGACAGGCTGCAGCTCAGACTTCCTCCTTCTGAAATCAACAACAAGTTCTTTTGTCTTGTTGGTATTGAGGTCCAGGTTGTTATCTACACACCAATCTGACAGCCTCTGAACTTCAGCTCTGTACGCCGACTCATCTCCCCCTGAGATGAGCCCCACCACGGTGGTATCATCTGCAAACTTGATGACTGCGTTGTCTGGGTGGGTACTAACACAGTCATGTGTGTACAGAGTGTACAGTAGGGGACTCAGTACACAGCCTTGTGGGGAGCCGGTGTTAAGGCTGAGGGCTGAGGAAAGATGAGGCCCCACTCTAACTCTCTGTACACGGTCTGAGAGGAAGTCTCTGATCCAGCGGCAGGTGGTAGAAGGAAGTCCGATTTCCAGCAGTTGTTACTTGTCCAATTATTATGTATTTGCACCCAAAATGCTCACAGCCAAGAACCCCAGAGTTCCATAAGGCAGCCTGATGCTTACGGATCACGCAGCATGTAATAGCCGACTAACACTTTAAAGGTCACTGGTGTTTCAGAATCCTCTCTATTCTCCACATGCTCGCCAGATTGCTGCTGCTTTCCTTTGAAAACCTGAGTGTCTGTACATTTTTAAAAACCTAACAGTTAAGTTTCCACTGACCAATGATCGCAATTTACATTTTTATCGAATGAGTAAAGCTATGTGACCACGAATGAGGCAAGAACTGAGATAAAAGAAGAGATGTCCCAGTGTTTTAAAGGACACCAATTATGCTCATTTTCAGCCCCATATTTTCTATTCTTGGAATAGCTGAGAATGACTCAGAATTAAAAAAAAATCTTGACCTTATGTCTGAAAGAAATTGTTTTATTACCCCTTCCACTGCCTTTAAACCAGCTATCTCCTGATTTGCTGCCCCTGGTAAACAAAAGAGTTGAACAGTAGGTGGGAGGAGCCAAAGCTGTCTGCCTTAAAAACAGCAGATATAAGGGATATCTGCTTTTTACTGACATCATTCAGAGCAATGAATAGAAAATAATGTGTCAACTTAAGGCAAATCTTTAAGTTGACACACATTACTTATACACATCTGTCTGTATCTGACCTCTTTGTTTTACACTTTTTTTTTACATGAGCAACCACTATTGTAATTTTTAAGCATTTTCTCGGATAACATTTATTTTTACGGTAGTTGGAACATAAACACTGCATGCATAGAATAACCTGTCATATCTGATATGCTTGGAAACATTTTCTTCTCTCCTGGAAGTTATATTTCTAACACCATCTGTATGATTGCAAAATCCACCCATAGATTACATTTCAGGATTCTCTGAGCCATATCTTTCCCTTATGATGTCTCTACAACAGTCTGGCACCGCCTGCTCGGTATAGTAAATAGCTTGCAGTTGTCCTGGAACGACAGCTGATATTATCTACCTGCCTTCCGAGCATGGTCTGATGTATAGCAGCAGTCAGCTCTGCAGACAAAGACACCCAAAGAAAGCTTGGCTACTACACCGTGAGCTTTTTATAGTTAAGTAGGCAGGATGTTTCAATCAATTCTTCATCTAATGGGCATTCACCAGGACAGCCAACAACCATTAATGTCCTTTCCCTGACACAGCAAACACAGCCGTGCACGCTCCCTTCCCCCACACCTCACCCCATGCTGCTTGTTAAAGCAGCCCTCAACTTGTAGAACGTGCAAACACATAATGAGCACTCAGACTTGTTAAGTGAGCACTAACGAAGCCTCCCTCATCTTGTACATCACACTCGATGAGCAGTTATTAAACAACTGCGTGGTAAACAGATGCAAAAGGAAAGGAGGTGAAAATTAACGCCAAACATTCCACTGACCTTTAACCTTTGGATGGAAAAGTGATGGAATGGAAGCTAACTATAAGCAAGAATAATCTTTTGACTGAATTACAACAAAATTTGGGGGAAATGTTGAGGAATCCACAGCATAGGTTATCGCACACATCCACCAGACCCACTATGACTTCATTCTTTCTCTCCCTTACACACACACAGGCATTCACCTTCACAAGCACACACACAAACCCATACATCTCCTCATTATCATACTCTGTGTGACAAACTGAACTGCATCCCCTCAGAAGATACAGTATCTCCTTGTGTTTCTGTTGTAAATCTTTATGAGTAGCACAAAGTGGACAAAACTGCCTTTGCTTTATAAAAGCACATTTCACATCCAAAATTCAATTTCTATTCTTGCCATTATATATACAGATTTTAAAGGATTCTTCTTTTTTCTTCATTCAGTTAAAATATAATCAGCTGCTAAATAATTAAAGATTGTATATGCTGTATTAGTGTTAGCATTAAATCATATATCAAAACAACCAATTTGGCAGTCTATTTAAGCTGCAAAGCATTTCGACCCCTCCATCACTCCTGCATCCATCTGCATGTGTCATATTTGTGATGTGATTCATGTTTAAAACCATTTCTCTGTCATATGTTTCCAACTTACATGAATTTGATCTAATTTGTGTTTAAAGTTCTGCTTATTTCTTCTTTAATTTTCTTTAATATTTGGCAGAAAAACAACTAAACAGAATCTGATCGATCTATATTAAACTTCATCCTTTAGGAGTTCAGAGCTCAGCAAATAAATTTAAAGACTTTCAGCAAGCCTGGCTAATGAAAGCAGAGCTGGGTACGACTGAAGACTCAAAAAAGCCTTCTTGTCTTTTCCTTGACCTTATGACGTCAAAGAAAGATGTGGGGAATTCATAAGAGTACCACTGTGCTCAGCTTCACTCACTCTTGTCTGCTTAATAATGTCACAGCAATTGTTTCTTACATGTAGCTGCTTTGTTGAAGCATAACTCAGATACTTGTCCCTCTTACCATGTTGTTTTATGTAGACTGTATAACCAAGCATGACATGAAATGCTTGTATTAAGAAATGTTGCTTACACTGCTGTTCATTCATATTTTCCATCCATTTTACTAAGGCTTTCAACATTTATGCTGAAAGACCGAGTATGACTGCATTTCACCGAATTAAAAAAAGCTACATTTATAAGCCCATGTTACAAAACACTTCACACAAGAAAAGAACTTCAGAACAAGCTAAGCTGAGCTGTTATTATGGCTGCCATGGAGATACTTTCAGGTCCCTTCATTCAGTTGGGAATCTAAGAAAAACTGACTACTCTTTCATGGTTCTTTCCCACCTTTATCCATCCATCCATTGTTGAGTAGCAATCTAAGCAGACAAGCCCAGATCGCCTCTCCCCAGCTCATCTGAGGGTACACCAAGGTGTTCCCAAGCCAAACGAGGGATATAATCCTTGGTTGGTTTGACCTACTGGGACCTCCTCAGAAGGTCAAACCACCTCATTTAGAAGGTAGACGCCCAAACCACATCTACTGGCTCTGATGGATTTGAAGGAGTAGCAGCAATATTCTGAACCTCTTCCAAATCGCCAAGCTCCATACCATGTCTCATATCTACTCTGACAGAAAGTGTTTGTGGCAGGGGTGTGGTCTCGGGCCTGCTGCAGTGGAGGGGCGGTACAGTGAGCTCTCAGAGCGGCGCCGAGGTGTGGCAGAGAGGGCAGGTGTGAGTGCTCAGTGTAATGATCTTCTTTTCTCTGTGTATATATAGTGACAGCGGAGATGGAGGAGGGTGTGTGGAACGGAGCAGCTGTTCCTGAGTGACTGGTGCCGTAAAAGGTTGCTAAAACAAAATAAAACAGGCTTGCACTTGCATGAAATCATGTGTGTGTGTTGGGTCCCTATCACAGTGTTTAATTTTTATGCGCAGTATATTAGTCTTTGACTCATGTTTTTGTTGTACTTGTTTTCTGTTGTACTCTGAATATCATATAAAACTTTCTGAAACTGTTCACCAAGTTATTTTTTTTCTTTTTAAAAAGTTCAAAACTTCTTTGAACAAGTTAAACACCAATCCCAAACCGTACCACAGCCTGAAGTACAGATTCTGCAGCTCAGCATAGTTACAAAAAACAATAATCAACATCAGTTACAGTGGACCCACAACAGCTGTTTTGCATGTCAACCTCACCCCAGCACATTACAGCACAGCTGTGCCCTCTCTGAACCGGATTCATCAACACTGGAGAGCAACTGAAAAATAAGCATCCTGCAACCCTTGGCCTCCATGCCGCCGCTTCCTGGAGATGAGTCCCTGAGACAGCTGCCATAGACATGCAAATTAGATACCAGGAGGTCCTCTGATTTATGGTTTTTCTACAAAGAAGAATGTTATGTGTACTTTTGTTTCCAGGTCTCCAAAAAGTTTGTCTAAATAAGTTAATTTACAACCAGCTGTGTGGCATCAGGAAGTGTGCTGGGACATCAAACTAATGTAGCTACAAAGTAGTCCTGGGGGCTTCACACGAGGGGCTCAGCATTCCCAGCATCATTCCTGATGGGTGTGCTACTAAGTCGTAGGTTTTAGATCAGCTGCAGGTGCTTTCACCTGCATGCAACAATGTAAACACGTAAACACCTGGATGAACCCCTCCTTTACTGAACAGATGCAGTGAAGAGAGACAGGTAAGCGGAGGGAGACATGCGGCAAAAGGGTCGGATTCAATTATCTGAAAAGTTTTCTCTGGGATTCCCAGAGCTGTCATGGATGAGTCTGCTTTGACTACCACAAACCTCAAGCAAATTAGAAACTGCCAACTTCAGGGTGTGTCTATCAAAAAAGAAAAAGACAAGCAAACATCAGTTGACACACAAAGCGGAAGATGGAAATGTACCATTACACCCAGTATGAAGAAGACCACATGGAGGCTGCATCACCTATCAACAGCTTGAATTTTCTCCTCAAGTTTCAAATGTTTTGGGAAAAATGTTTTCAGAAAAGACCAATGCCAGCACTTATAATTCGAACCCAGAACAGCTCCAAAGGTGAGCCTTCTGTGTGCTGTTGTTAGCTTTTTATGGAAGTGAATGAAACAGTGCACACACAGCATTTGCACAACAATGCCCTCTTACTAAGTAATGAGAAAAGGGAGACATTGTCACTTTTCGTGTTGCTATATCAGAAAATGAACACAACAACACTTACTGAGGGGAATATTGCTGCCAGGATGCATCCTACTACTGTAGCGTGGGAGTTGAAAGTGAATTGAAAGTATATCCCTTTTTTCCCTGTGTTTTAAGATATTTAAAACAAATGAAATGATCTGTTCTGGCTGCAAATGTCTTGAGGCACCTCTTATTTTTTCATATTTTGCTTCCAAAGAGACATATTTTCCTGTCATTTTGAAAGTGGTCTTTTTGAACCAGGTTTTCTGAAGCCAAAGTTTTTTGTTTCTTTTTTACAGTCTAAGGAGCCTTGGAAAGAAAAGCTTCTGGACTTCGATAAGTTTCATTGAAGACGTTTCACCTCTCATCCGAGAAACTTCTTCAGTTCTAAGAGAAACTGGTGGAGAGTCCCAGATTTTAAGGACCATCTTTAAACAGAGGCGGTGGCTTACAACACCAACTGTCTGCCATCTATAATCCAGTTTTGAGATCCCTTCCCAGACGCCTAAATGCCCACTGGGCCATTTGACCTCTGTAAATCACATGATAGGGTGGGGCTAGGCTTCACAATGGGTTCACCAGAAACCTTGGCTCATTGTGACCCACACCTGTTTTCACACCTTGGCTCATGTGATTAGGTAGAGGATCATTAGGGGGTCCATGACCCTCTTAGGGACGCTCCCACAGGGCTTAAAATCTGGGACTCTCCACCCGTTGCTCTTAGAACTGAAGAAGCTTCTCAGATGAGAGGTGAAACGTCTTCAAGGAAACTTAAAGAAGTCCAGATGCTTTTCTTTCCAAACTCTGGCCAGGATGACTGAGAACCTTCACAGACATATTTCTTCTTTACACATTTTCAGTCCGGTCTCTGTACCATGACCATTTTCAGGGGAATGTTTTTCTTTTTCTTTTTTTTTAAGCCACTTTACACTGAGCAAGGAATTGTTCAAGCATTAAAATGGCATGTAACTGAAGGGGTGAATCAGTGTCGTGTTTACAGATAACAGATGACTTAGCAAAGAATCAATTTTACATTGTATCTTTGGGCACTTTGTTACAGGAAGCCTTTCACAAAAACACACCATTTGTTCGCATTTCTTTAGCTGAATCTATGAAAAATTCCAAAGATAACACAGTTTAAAGGTACAAAATAGTCTTTTTGTGCCAACATGGTTATTTTGAGTGAGCTATTGGCTGAAAACCTAGCATATCTCAGCATATTGTGCAGTGTGTCCATAAAAAAATGAAGGAAACTGGACAAACAAAGTAGAGGACAAATTAAAGGACTAAAAAGATGAACATCTCAAAGTCACGTCTTTAAGAAACAGGAAAAATTCTAGCAAAGACCTGAAAAAGGACCTGAGAGATTCATCGGCACCTTTAGCAGACCTATCTACTGTTCATGGAAACCTGAACAGAAATACTCTCAGAGGAAGCATACTTATCAAGAGGACATGTCATACCAACTGGCAAGCATCTGATTGGCAACAGCTTAATTTTTCAGGATGGAAATAATCCTAAAGACCCTGTTAATATAGTACAAGCATAGCCGGATGTAACACGATCAGTCAAGAGCCCAGACCTCAAAGTTATTGAATCAATGTTGAATCATCTTGACAGAGAACAGAACAACAGCCAGAAAACAGAACAACAGCCAGCAAATATCCAAAGAAGAGCTTTGAATGTCATTGAGGAAGTCTGGATAACTTAAAGAAAGCTTGCCTAAGAGTTCAGACAGACAAATATTGACATTCACATTTATTAAAATAGTAAAAAAATTGTATACTGTATACTGTATGTCCATATATGTTTGCACCTGTTTCCCTTAACATCTGTACCTATTTCCAGTTTACCTTCCAAATAAAAAGAAATGAGGGGTGGCTTAACATTTTCGTACTATACTATACATTCTGGTGACCCATCATTGAAACACTTAGTATCAACTATTCTTTGCTGATCACTGTAGATCAGGGTATATGCAAAAAAAAGAAAGAAAAAAAGATGAACATGACCCGATCAACTGAATTTCATATCGCAAATCTAAATTTCCTACAGTGCCCTGGTGGCACTCATTTGTAGTGTGATGTAGCCAGAGTAGCAATCAAGCCCGAGACCTCAATTGTTCTTTGCCTCACAATAACACAAAGGTCCGCTGAGCCAAGGACAGCACTGATTGCAAAGTGGATTGGGTGCCCATGAAAATAAAGTCTTTAATGGAAATTTTAGGAATAATGAATCTTTGAAGGCACCACTCTCATTGTGCAGTAATAATAACCAGGAGGAGGAGGAATAATGGAAGAACTAGCTTTTAATACTTGATCTTTGTTTGAACTTTAGACTACTGATTACCAACACAAAGTGCAGCTTATTTATCCTTAGACAGGGTTAAGAGGCACTCACATGGAGCTTTCTGGCCATTCATCAGCCCCCAGGAACATATCAATATGTTAATGAGTCTCTCACTGAGAAAGGAAAAAAAACCCAAACTTCTTTCTTATAAACAAGTATATAAACAAAGAAACTGATTGAGAGAAGACTGAAGAGAAGCAAAGAGAGAAAGCATGTACATTACTTGTGTTAAAATCCCAGTTTTAAAGCCAATTTCATCCAGAGACTTTGAGTCACAAATGCACTGTGCCTGCCTATTACATCTGCTGGCTCCAAGATCCATCTTAATGAAGTTATTTGCAAGGGCTTACATTATCATGTCGACTATAAGCTTGACTGATCCTCAATTCAGCAGAGTAAATAAAAATGATGAGACAATCATACATCCCAGACAGACTACTTCTATTTCAAATGAAATATGCTAGTGTACCCGCAGAGCATACAGAATACTAAGAGAATGCGATTGCTGATAGTCTCTGTTCAGACGTGCCTCGAGTGATTAGACTTTTTATAAAAATGAATTCCCAGGTTCTGTATGTGTTATAGTGGTTATTCTAATATAGACTGGCTAACATCATAACGTATCCCTATACCACCTCTAGAAATATTGAAAAGATGACTTTACCAGACAAGAAACAGCATCAGAATTTCTTTAAAAAGTGCTGGTTGATTTTTGAGAGCCATATGTCACCAGTGAGCAGAGTGCTAAGTTATTAACTAATGCTAGCAAGCAGTGACTGATTATTGAAAAACGAGCATCACAAACTTCTTGAACAGGCTTGACCACATATTACTGGACGTATTGTTTGCCAGCTAATTTCAATAAAATGCTCTAAAAGGCACCAAGACTACAAAGGTTGAAAGGTCCAGTTTAGTGACTCTAATTTGCCGGAGTAAGTCCTAGCATTTAGCTATTGACTAGAGTTCATTGTGTGCGAACATCTATTGATACTTACATATGGATAAATGCTTTTATGTTGCTTGCACCAAATTCTGACCCTACTATCCAAATGCTGCAGCAAATATTGTGAGTCCTCAGACCACTCAGCACTTTTCTGTTGTCCAGTTTTGGACAATCTGCTTCAAGGATCAGTGTGCTGTGCATTCAGAGATGCTATTGTACTTTAGTTGTAAGAAGCGGTAATTTCTGTCGTGCTGATAGGCAACAAAGCATTTTTCCCCAGAGAACTGCCTCTCACTGGATGTTTTCTGTTTTTTGGAACTTTAGAGATGGATGTGCATTAAAATCCCAGTAAGTCAGCAATTTCTGAAACACTCAGATAAACCCCATCTGGCACCAGCAACTATGCCGAATTCATTGGCATAAGGGGAGGAAAGGTAATTTAATTCACTTGAATCCCCTTTTACCTTGCATCCTGCTGATGCTTAGTTTGAACATCAGCAGGTTGCTTTGACCCAAATGGCCTAAATCCAATGGGCAGTGGCCACGTGATTGGCTGACTAGATATCATGTTAATGAGAAGTTGAACAAAAATTGTATGCGCTCCCATATGTGGATAGATCTGCTATTGTAGCCAGTGCCATGTGGCTAGTTTTTGGAACTTGGTTTCTAATTAAATATGATCTTAATGTATGCCAAACTTTTACCTATGAACTAAATCTATCCAGTTTTTCTCCTGAACAGAAAACTGCACAATGGGTTATATGAATTCAAAATGAGGTCATAGAGACAATTTTTACACTTTACCTTTCAACCAAATTTCAGAGTAAAGGGAAGTCTTTTTTAAAGGTCAACGCTGATGAGCTTTAATCCAGAAAATAACTTCCATGGACATCTGATGCTTGGTGACTTTTTGTTTTTGTTATTTTCATCTCCACTCAGTTCTTGTGTTTCTATTCAGCTATTCATGAAAGTATTAATTTGTAATTATAGTTCCTCACCTTTATGCTGTCCTTTCCATTACACTTAATTGGTCATAGTTCAAGATATCCAATTAGACATCCAGTTTTGTCTGGTGTTTGCCCCTAATTACTCTCCCTTATCTCTACTACAGTGCAGGACAGATGAAATGTGATTCCACTATTTGTGTCTTCACCTCCATAAAGTTAGCTGTATTTTTACATTTACTAGATAAAAACATTGACTTTGTGTCTAAAATGTCCTTATCTGCAGACACAAACTGGAATTGAGCATAGTGTAACACTGTAACATTCCCAAAGACAAGCTGAAAAAAGTGTCTTAGAAGAACAAAAAAAACATCTTGAATGAAATTTCAATAATTGCAGTGACTTACTGGTGCTTCAAGAGCATACCTCTTATAAGATTTCATCATTCAAAAGCCATAGAGCTCACTATTGTCTGTAAAAAGGAAAATGCGCAGCTCTTTTTATGAGTCAAATCTATTTTTTAATGAAATCTGCTGAGCAAACAAGAGGCTTTAGCAGATACGCCAGTGCCATTCAATATTCATAATAGTCTGTGAAGGAGGCTTTAGAGGATCTGAGTGAACTGAACTGTGGATATTTGGAATCCTTTGTTTTCAGCCTGCGCGTTCATACTGGACAGTGCTCCCAGCGAATGTCAGCCGCTGCTTTAGAAATTTGCATATAGACGTCAGTCTAATCAGCACATCAGTTTATTTCAGGTTTGTAAAAAAAGAAAAAGAAAACAAAAATTATATTCTACCCCTTAGTGTTCCCCTTCCTATTCACTGTTGTTGTGACCTTTTGGCTCAGCACCACAGCTTCTAACCAAGCATGACTGAAAATGTGATGCTCAGCCTACAGTAAATAAACAGACAGCAAACATTTTCGAAGCATACGTCTGCAGGAAGCTCTTCTGCTAATAGCAAAGTAATAACTCTTGTCTTGCTGCTGTCCTGTCATCCTATAATTGAATTGGTTGACAGTATCATGCTGCTGCCATGGAGGGAGCTGCCAAAGAAGATAAGTGCAATAATATGGCTTTACATAGAGGCAAAATGTCATAGCAGGCTGGCAAAGCCATGCTGGGTTGAATTAAAAGCTTTGTAAGAATAATGCAAGAAATTTGCTTTTGGTTATTTGCTTAATGGTTAATCTGTTGATATGACCATCATGCTGAATAGATTACCTATCTGTTTGCTATCGATCATAACTGAGTGCTTGTCCACAGAATTGGGCTAATGTTTGTCCCTGCTCCTCTAAAAGCATCCAATTTTTTCAGGCTCAAGTTACTATATTTAGTTTTAAAATGGCACTTCAATTTGAAGTAGTAATAGACTTTCCAAAAATCACCCTGTATTAACAGTGTGCCATATTTACTCTCTGCTTTTTGTGTGAAATTGATCCATTACACAGTGTCCTAATAAGTGACAACTGCACATTATTTGGTAACCTGGGCAAAAGAATGAGAAGCTAACCTGCATGTTTTGAGAAAATTGTACATATATAAAATTTTCTTAAGATAAGAAAATGTGGTATGTTTTTATATAATACATAAAAACACACCACAAAAGCCCCACCCTATGAGGGTCAAAAAAGAAGCCAATTGCCAAAATCTGCAGTTCCTCTAATGGCCACTTGAGGCTGGCTCCATTAGTGAGACAGGCCCCATATAATTCGATGTTAAATGTCCAATTTCAGCCATGAAATTAATATGTTTGCAGCCTTGTCCTAAAAAGACTTTAGGTAATTAATGTTACTACATTAGTTAATAAACATTAGTAACTCTGTAACTAATGTTCCCTTTGCTGACAACTGTATGAACAGTATAAATAATATCAGATTACTCAACTAGTTTAGGCCTAGCTAATAAAAATATGTGCCTTCAGTAGTTTAGTGATCAGCATATTTACTTGGCAAGCAAAAGCTGGGTTTAATTCTAACTTGACACAAATCTCCCTTAGGATTGTGTCTGGTATACAAACATGTGGAACTACATGTTGTGGTGACCCCTGGTGGCAAGGGTGCAGCTGAAAGTTACTTTTTATCTGAATAATATGGTCTTCTTTTAGGCAAAGCTTGCACCTTGCCAACGAAGTTAGGTAGAACTTCCCCAGTTAGAAATCCACCCCCTCTTCTAGATATGGTCGCACCTGGGTCTAAAAAGCTAACATGGCTAGCATCGAGGTTTTAAAGGTGGACTCTGGAAACTATTGGCTGAAACCAAAACAGTAATGCTCATCTTTTGGTCACAGCCTATAGTCCCTCATCATGCTATTCATAAAAAACTATATTTGTGTGGCAAAACTCAAATGGACCATCACATCAAATGGAAAATGGATATAGTGGGCGTAACCGTAACACCTTGTAGCTAGGATAGGCTCCAGCCTGCCCGTCCCCTTAAACCTGATCAGGATAAGCAGAAGAGAATAGACAGATGGATGTATGCGTTAAGTTTGGCTTATCAATTACTATGTTTTAGAAGAACATAAACTATTACTATCCATTGTTATTTTTATATCCTTATATCCATTAAAGTAACTTGAAATATTTATCTAGAGTTCATGGACGTTATTTTGCACTTTCCATGACACTGACTGCAATTTTAAACAAGCACAGAGATACCAGGCCACACTTATTTGCTCTTTATTCCAAATTATTCTCCCTTCTCGTCCCTATTTGTGAACTGTAAAACAGATGAAATGTGATTCCAAGTCTTTGTCTAAAATTTGCTTCTTATCTGAATTCACGCACCAACAGGAAGTGGACTTTTGTGGACTGGTGCATTTCAGAAAGATAAGACAACCCCACCCCCGCCAAAAACGCCTTAGAAGAACAAAAACTGTCTGTGAAAGGAAGATGCAAAGGCTGCTTTTATGACTCAAATCTATTTTCCACTTCAATCTGCTGAACAAACAAGAGGCTCTAGCAGACAGGCCAGTGCTGTTCAATATTCATAATAATCCATAAGGGAGGCTTTAGGGGATCCGGGTGAAATGCATTGTTTTATTGTTTTTTGGGGGTTTTTACCCTCTGCTTACTCTCAATGATATGATACAAAACATTTAGTAGGTATGGTATTTAATAAAACAATTTCATAATCTGTAGTGCAGACATTATTGTTCAGAAAAAAAAAACTTTGCATACTGATGAAGTTTGATCTCTTCTAGTTGCAGAGGATAATTCCGAAGCAGACTGTAACAGCCTTCAGAGTTGTTAAATACTATTCTGAGAACTCCCTCTAGATAATACAAATCCACTCTCGAGGAATATGCATTTCCCACCCCTGCAGCCTTTAGCTTATTCTGAGTCAGAGCTCAACAAGTCTCATTCAAATCCAAACTGCAAATTGATAAAACAGAATCAGGGCATTGCAATGGCTTCAGTTTAGCATCACTGTTATTGGTATTTGTTTAATTGTTTTATGTTTGTGCCAATTGAAAAATTGAAAACAAATTTGAAGCAAGGTTTTATCTTTAAGTGGTCGTCCTGATCTTCTTCAGGTTATCTTTTAAATTTTGGTGTTAATCTCCTTTAAAAAACAAGCTGTACTACACTTCAATCTTCAGATATATGAACTATCAATTTGATTTTTCTCCTAAATTGTTTAAGAATGCAATCAGTGACTTCTCTACCCTGGAGAAACAGCGTCAACAAAGTCTGAGTGAACATGTTTTTTAACCCTTTCGTGTACATTCTTGTCATTTTGACCTCAGAGAGCAAACCCTGTTGTTTTTCATCTATTCAAATTCCTTCTCTGCTGTGCTGTAATTCATATGCGAGAACGCAGAGAGCAATAGACTCTTCTCCTGTTTCTCACCACCGCAAGGCACGAGAGAAACATAATATTCAAACTGCATGGTTTTTATCTCCTGCTTTGTTGAAGTAATTTACTCAAATGGTTATCTAACCCAGAAAGAGGATGTGGGACAGTCAAATCTCTAGCCCCACCTTTCTTTCTGGAAAGCTTCAGGACACAGCACGAATAAATGTGTGAGTGAGACAGGACTGATGAGCGGAGTCGGCAAACAACATAAAGAGAGAGGTATATGAGTCATGGGTGAATCTACTCCTTTAAAACAAGATCACAAACAAACATACTTTATGTGTGCCAAATACTGCAGTTCCTCTAATGACCACTTGAGCCTCTGAATTTCCAAATTAACAGTATAAACTCAATCAATCAATCAATCAATCAATCAAAAACGACCCACCCCCCCACAAAAGTACACAAAAACAAACTTGTTTCTATGCTTTCCTCCTTTATATGTACGTTGGGTGTTTCGGGGTGTTTGGTCCATTTAATAGACAATAGCATTTAGCAGGTTAGCAAGTATCAGTGTCTGTGTGATGAACCCATACAATTTTTTGTTGCATTTGGTAACTAAGCCAAAAAACCCCAAAACTAAGTAACCTGGGGTTACACGTTCATCTAAACGCAGCCACTTTTGCCATGGTGACTATGTCCATCTTTTATCTACAGTCTGTTGTTTTTTTTCCCTTTGTCATTTCTTAACTTACCCCCAGTTATGATGTCGTTTTTAAATAATAATAGACAAAACAGTATTTTACTTGTCTCTTAGTATTGTTCATCGGGTATCTCTGCCTATTAATTTGACCCATAGAGTTTATGAATGCAGCTTTATAAAAAGCTTGCTAGGGTTACCTCATAACTTAGTTCTACACCCTTTGATCTAGATATGGTCACTCTAAAAACTCCAAAAAGCAGAAAAATAGCCAAAATGCTAACATTGAGACTTCAAAAAGCAGAGTCCATAAGCCAATAGATGATTAGATGATGTGGTTACATCCATCTTTTCTATACAGTCTATGGCAATGATAAGATAGATCGTTATTAATCCCTCGGGTAGGTTCCTCCGGGAAATTCAGTTTCCAGTAGCAGAACACCGAAGAAATTCGCATAGTAAAAGTTTTGTTAAGCTGAAAATTTTAAAAGTTAACTGCAGTACTTTTGTATCTTCTGTTGCTGTAAATAGAACATAATCGAGTTACCAACTACTGGTTGGACTGAACTAGCAAGAGCTGCTTTTGTTAAAAGCAGAAAACTCCTCAGTTAATTTTTAAATCCAGGGAATGAAAAGACATCTGACGAGGCAATAACAGTAAGACAAGCATGCCTGTAGGTTAATAAATTATGGAATGAAAGAACAAAGACAAAATTAAAAATGATAAAACATCTGCCGCATTTAACCAGGTTCCTGGGTCGACTTTGATTTATTGTACCAGCAAAGTAAAAATTATTTTAGGGGCATAACCAGGAATGATGACCTAAATATTAGAAATCTTTCACTGCCTTGAATATTCTACCTATATATCTATAGACCTATCTCTAAATATAGAGATGAGTTTAAACAATGTCAGATTCTCACATTCCAAGAATACACACACAGAGAACAAGACCTCATAGTGTCAATGGTGCCCTCAGCCCAGAGAAGACTTCTTTCAGTATTATCTCTAAATAAAATGGGAAGCATATTTTGGCTACAGTGTTTTCTAATCATTCTACTGCACGACTATCTGCTCTATTTGAGTTTGTCGTAGCAGTAATTTGGTGGAAAGAATATATTCATATGATATAGGGAGAAAGGCCTATAAATATTTTAATATTGTTTTAAACTCGTGAAATATCTAAGAAGAAGAGTTTATGATTGTATTGGGAAGGATTCAAACAAACACGCTGGTTCAATGTTGGATGGTAGGCATGCCTGATTTTTATATGGTAGTCATAACAACAACCACCCACTTGAAAGGCAAAGTAGCTAAGCTTCAGTTAGCAGTCATCATTACTGATGCCAGCTGCCTGCCAACTTTCTTCTTCTACAACTAATAGACTGGTTATAAATGATGGATGAAACTACAGTGTGGGGTTGAAAGCAGAAGCCTTCTTTTTAGAGTGCAAAATTTAAACCCTCTCTGATATACTGAACTTGATATTTAGCTACTTGCTGATCTGTTGGTGTCTGCATTTATAACAAGTGATAAATGGGAATTAAAAAAGTAAAAAAGAGAGGGGAGAAACACCCTTCAACCATGTAATCAGAGCTGATATTACACAGTTTGTCCACCAGGGGCACTCTGCAACTTGGCATCGCACATGTTTGGAAACCCACAAACAAGGAACTGATCCTAGCAGCATCAGGGAGAGCATAAACAAGTAATCCACAACTTCTTGTGACAATAAAATACAATTATTCTGCACCCCCATATTTCTATTAGTAACTAAAAAAAAACACAATTAAAATACAAATAATTTCACATAAAAATATTTAGAATTTGTGTTTATGTTTTTGATCAGCTGAAAGATTTTTAAAGCACCAAATATCAGTATCATTTTATATGTAAGACAACATATTTTATCGTTGCAAAATACAAGTGGTGTTATTAGTAAAATAATAACTGACAACAGAACCTAAATAAATACAATAAAAAATATAAAAAGTAAGCATCTTATTCATTTTTCTAATTTACACTAGTCTGTAGTCAGTAAGCTGCATCTACTGTGGCTGTTTAAAGCTGTGCTCATCTTTCCTTTCCCTGCTCTGACTGTAAGAACACCTCCTCACACACCCCATATCATATATGGGGTGGTGCTGACAAAAGACAGATGGAGCAAAATAATATTAATTTAATCAATATTAATCAAATGTTCTCTAACCATGAGTGCAATAAAAGCTTTCCAACAAATATTTGCCTTGAACATAATGAAGGGAAGTTAAAGAGAGAGATAGAAGCGTCGTCATCAGAGCTCTTCAGTCAGGTCGGAACACTTAACCACAGTTTGCAAATAAATCAAAAACTACCGCAAACATAAGAGGAAAAGCTCTCGGTATCGCAGGTCTGAAAAACCTCCAAGCTACTGAGCCTTTAACATTACCTTCCTCTGTGGTATGTTAGCTCTCTTACTCCAAGCTGAAGCGTGGGACACTTAAAGACAGAGCAAGAAAGAATTGTATCAGTTGCACATATCAACCTGTCCCAGATACCCAGTGTTTTTAGTTAGGAGTGGAGCTATACCACACAGTAGGCAGTAGGCCATATTATTAGTCAGATAATTCCAGGGTGGAGACATCCAGTTCAGTTGAACCATGGTGGGCTGTGATGCTGGGCCTCCACAGAGGCTAAAACTGTTATTGTACCAGGCTCTAATTATACTTTTTAATGTTGTTTGGTTGGGAATTTTACATGGATGTCTTACTGCATTGCTTTTAGAATCATCCTCATGTGGCCATTAGAGGAACTGCAATTTTTGGCGGTTTTCAGCTCAGAGGTTGCCACTTGCTTTTCTTTCTTCTTGTTTGCTTGTAATTCTGATGTCTAACGACAGGCTGCACCAGTAGCTACCTTGCCCTCGTGTGATGCTTTCATAACATGAACTGACTCGTGACGCTTGAAAAATTAAATTCAACTCTTAAATTCACTCTGCCCAAGCAGAGTGAAACAACAGATCCACAATTCAATTTTCACAGTGCAGAGTAAATAGAGGTGAGAGCTTCAAAATCAAACCTCTGATTGACGTGTTTACTGACCTAATGATGAAATCACTGGAGTCGATGAGGCCACCGTAATGGGACCCCTTCAGGTTCCCAGAGTTCCCCACGACGGCGCAAGTCCTGCAGCGCTCGGGGCTGGCGTCCATGTAAAGCACCTCATCGGGGATGACTTGGAACAGCTCCTCCACCACTTCGCTGAAGTTGGCTGGCTGCCTCTCTGACTGCAACCACTGGTGACAGAGCACACGCAGGCCTCAGAGACAGACACACAGCTCCAGGGCCACTTTCAGTAGAAGTGATTGAACAAGGGCAGTGGAGCTCAAGACACCGAGCACATTTCTGAAAGAACCTGAGGGGCGGCTTAGCTCCGTCTGCGGGGGCTCTGTTGGCCCTGCTTTCTTCTGGCGGCTTTGAACTCGGAGAGACAGCAAATAAGCGCAGGAATGTGCGTGTGCCGTCTGCTGAATGGATACAGGACGTTCTACATCATTCTCAATTTTAAAGCGCGGTTTTGGATACATGTGGTTCAAATATTTTCCTTCAGCCTTTTCTGTCATATTTAAACAACTGGGCAACGAGGTTTTAGGTGAACAGCAGGTAAGTTTAGAATATGCAGCAATTGATGCAGGAATTACATTTAGCTGTGTAACATGTAAACTGTGACAGCTCCTTGGAGAAAAGCGCTCAGATGCACCTTATGGTCATGGCCTTGCCTTGGAGCAGAGCAGGCCACACCATCTGGCCGGGCTACCGTTGATATGTGATGCTTGCCTCATCAAGCTTCCTGTGAGAAGCACTTTCTGGAATGAATAGTGACAGGAGGCAACCTTGCAGTAATTTGCCTATTCCTGCCTCTAATTGGACATAGTGTGAGGTGAATGTGGGAATACTGGATGCCTTCCAGACAAAGGTAGGATAATTTCTGTGAATAGCTCTTTCTGATTTAGAGAGCTGCAGTTTAATGATGAGATATAGAGAAAGTAAACTATATATTGGACTGGTACATAAGTACTTATGCAGATGGGGCAAGGGATCCATAAAACACTAACCGCTATCGTATCCAGCGACCGTGGATTCACTTTTATGTTTGCTGCGTTTTATGTTCCCCACACGCGACAGGCCAAATGTAGGGGGCGTGACATCCATTAAGATTTTTTTCCAGTGGAGAGAAAATGGAGGTTGATATGGGGGAAATCTCAGTAAATAACAGTAAAAAAAAAAACTGGATTTCCTGTCACTCTGCATCCAAGGGCTTCTACTCTCAGGGGGCCATTTAGTCAGTGATGCCCAGCAATCACACAGGTGACAAAATCCATCTTGGAAGAGGCAGAGATAACAATTCCTCTGCTGACTGCCATGTCAAGTCATGGTGCTCATGTCAAAACAAATACATTATGTTTAGTCTGACACTAGACAGTTGCCAGATGGAGACTTCAGTGACTTGAAAAGACTGGGATGGACCTAATAATCGAGAGGGAAAAACCATTTACAGTGTTTTCACGATTACAGTAAGAGTAGTAAGATTAAACAGGGGTTTTTATGCTTTTCCTCATTCCCTGTCATGTATATATGTTACAGCGTTGGATGCTCATCTTAAGTGTGGCCAAGATTTCAAATTATGCTCAGTTGAGGTTGATTTTTTTTTCTTTTCTCCAAGTGGTTCACACTGAGGCCTACAATGTAACAGGAGTTTGACAACCCTGGCCTAAAGTGTGATGGAGACAGATTCCAGTGAGTGAACAGTTAAAGCATCTTTTACACTTTCAAGTCATGTATGGAAAATGTCTCTCGTTATCTACAGACTTTCTGGGAGAGAATTTCCATATTCTCCATCTCGCTTGTTAAATATGAACAAATTGTGCGTGGGAGTTTGCTTCACAACTTGATCCTGGTAAAGACTTGTTGGATTTGAAACAATCAATGTGGCAAAAACAAATGTGTCGTGGGAGCATTACAGCAGTGTGTGAACTCTGTTCTTTATTCATGATCTTTCCTTTTCAGCACCTCGTCTTCTCTCGAATGCTGAAGTTGCTTTTTTTATTTCCAATCTTGTGTAGAAACAGCATTGCAAATTCCCCCCACACCTTGAATCTTACCTGCCACCACTTAAAGGTCTCATCGGAGAGGGCACTGTTCTCTCTGGTCATCAGAGGGTGGATGGACTGATTAAAGCGTTCAGCGAACCACGGGTCATCCTCCAGCTCCGCTATGCACTGACGACAGGCACACAGGCCTTTGGAGAAGAAGTTGTCCGACAGGCGAAATGCGTACTTAAAGAAGTAGAGTGAAGGGTCCCGGAAAGTATAGCTGAACAGGAAAGTTGTAAATGTAATCACACAAAAAAGGAGAGTAAAAGTCCTGATTTTCCTGACTTTGAGCAGAGGCATGTTGTCAATAGTCAAAATCCGCTTGTGGGAAACTCTGAGAGTGCAACAGAGAAAAGCAGCATCACGATAAATCTAGAGTCCAAAAGGTGTGAGAAAAAAGCAAGCCCACTGACCACATGGTACAGGTGACTCAGATGCAACATGGCGTCAAAATGGCATACACTGGTGCGGTTATTTTTCAGACAACTCAGGGTTTGGGTCAAAAATGTCCTCAATGAAATCCATCAATGTGACTTCTTTGCAGATTTCTTTCAAATCAAAGGACGATAAATCTGCTGTGCAGTTCTTCCAGCCTGGTGGTCCCAGGTTTATGAGTTTCAATCCGATTTACTGACTGCTCCGATGTTGACTCTTTGAGGTCAGTGACTGTTGTGTCATCCATTGTTTAATAATCCACCTAGAAGGCAAATAAAGGACATTGTGTAACTTTGACTTCTTGAATTCCCCCAGCTCACTCACAAACCTCTTAAACATAGGGTTAGATTGGATTTTATGCTAAGAAAGCCTAGAATCAGAGATTACAACATAGTACCCTTAAAACTTGAGGGTTTTTTTTTTAACAACATTCTGGCTTTGAGTATGTGTATCATAGGGTATCCATTTGTGTGCCAAATAGATGAGAATTCCATACATAGGTTTACAGGCAAACCTAATACTAACCCTAATCCTAACTACAAACACATTGCCAGAAAGCTGGTGGCTCAGTACACGTCACAACACACATTCTCCAAAGCTGCCTTCTTGTAATTTCACAGCACTAACAGTTCCAAGAGGAGACTTTACCGCAGTACAATTGATTTGCAAGACTGTGAATTTCTTTTCTTTATTGCTCTGTTGTTGCCAAATTACACAGGATGCATCAAAGTCTCTTAGCTCTTAAAAAAGACCAGCATCAAAAACCAGAAATGTCTTCAGCAAAATCATTTCAGCTTTTCTGGAATGAAACAGGAAACAACCGTAATCCCCTTTTTCAACCCCCCACCCCCCTGTGGCATATATAAAAAGACAGACTGAACATAGAAATCATTAACTGGAGAATAACTGCCTTGTGGTTGCAAACCTCCAGTACAAACAGTCACGCTGCTGTTTTCATCCATGTTTCTTTGCAGACATTAGTATTGCAGTTTTGCACTTGCCATCAGCATCATTAATTAGGAATATCAACAAATGAACTAGCTAGCTACCTAGCAACCTGACCGGTTGGCAAGTCAGCAGGGAAAACACAACACAGGAACACCTGGAGTCTGCTAGTTAGCATCAGGGAAACACTGGGAAACATTTAGATAAAAAACAACTACCCTGCTACCTCCAAAGGTGGGTTACCGACAGGAAGACTTGCTTCTCAAAGGACTTTGATACTACCATGCGAGTGGCAACATCATGGGTTAAAAAACTGAAGGAAATACAGAAGTGTCAAAAACTTCACCTGGCTACTTGAGGAAAGATCCAAAAGCAAGTTACTTCCTATAGTGTGTTATATTAAAATGTTGAACATCAAGCCATTTAAAAGCATGTTTAAACCATCCACAAAGGGCCCAATAATGGTTTGGGCCCTTTGTGGATGGTTTATTGTCCCTCAATCATATTTGATGTGGGCAATGCTTAATTATTTTATAAACATGCATGGATTGCTGGCTGTGTGTCATGTCACTATTGGTGATTGAAATTCTAGCATTTTTTTGTAGTCTCTGACTCTACACTAATTAGCTGATATATGCGTCTCTGAATTGCAGCTGTATAATTTATAGGCACAGTTTGCCAGCCAGGCATGATAGCATTAGCTTAAAATGTACCACTCCATCCTGTCACCCAAACATGGTAACAGCTGGCTCCAACAACAGTTAAATAAAATAAATAACTTGGTAGCAGGATTAAAAATAATGCTAAGACTTCAAAATGCAAAACCAAAAATCAGGGGCTACTACCATCATTTATATACAGTCTTTGAGACCAGAGCATAGCTAGTTAGTTGGGATAAACTGAGAGATACCACTTTGGTGATATTTACACGTCTCAACAATCACATTTTGATATCAAAAAGGCATCAAGGTACAGATGGATGGGGACAAGTGTTCGGTTGGCCCTAACTAATTTGATTGGGTGTTAAATCTTTTTTTTTTCTTTTATAATTAGACACATTTATTCATCTAGGTTAAATAAGAATATTTCCTTCAGAAGGTAGATTTATGGTAAAACTTCAATTTTAAGGAGACAGCAGATCAGCACATCATTACATCATTGTTACAACATTGGTGGTTATTTGCTTCTCCAGCCAGTTTGGCCTCTTCCTTTAGCTCTGACCACACTTTCAGGTCATGAGTCCACTGTGATTGTTGCAGCAGCTAACGTCTGGATTAACTTGCTTTTTTTTTCATGAAGAGCCATAACACTTCTGGAATAAGATAAAAGTGGAGATATTAGGGCAAAAGGTTTGGTGAAAACCAAATGCAACACATCATACCAACTTTCAAGCACGTTGGTAGAGGCATAATGATTTGGGCCTGTTTTGCAGCCACAGGAAGTGGGCAACTTGCTGTCATGGAGTTGACCACGAACACCTCAGAATATCAAAGTATTCTAGAGTCAAATGTGAGGTTATCTGTCTGGCAGCTGAAGCTTGGCCAAAATTGCCTCATGCAATAAGACAATGATTAACTTAACTAGTGCTGCTGAAGGTTGTTTTACAAACTACCAAATCATAGAGTGTATTTGGTTTTTCAAAGGACTGCTTAGAATCCTGTGAAATGTTCTGTTTTGCATGACTGTATAATGTATGGTTTCAAAACTAGAGGTTTAACAAAATAAAAATCTGAAATTCTTTTTTTTTTTTTTTATTTCAGAAGGATCAGAAGGGCTTCCCATTGCCCACAGGCCTCTAGGCCAGGGGTCTCGAACTCCAGGCCTTGAGTGCTGGTGTCCTGCAGATTTTAGATGTGTCCTTGATCCAACACAGCTGATTCAAATGGCTAAATTACCTCCCCAACATGGCTTGAAGTTCTCCAGAGGCCAGTTTTAGATAACCACAGGATGATATCTAAAACCTGCAGGACACCGGCACTCAAGGCCTGGAGTTGCCTACCCCTGCTTTGAGCCAATACCCGGAATACACACTGGATAATCCACAAATCCCAGCAAAATCAAGACCAAAAACCCCCCAAAAAACAAACTGAAAGAAGAATTTGACCTCGGTAATTAGAAAAACTGTGATATAATATGACAAGCCCCGTGTTAAAATTCAAATACATTTACAGCATGACATGTAGTGTCAGTGAAAGTGTACTCAAACTGCTCCATGAGGGGTGTCTGCTAAAAATGGTTGGGAAGCAATAGTAAAAACCACGTTCAACCTACTATGGAGCCTATAGAGTTATTCAGAAAAACATGCTGCTGATAAAATTCCCAGAATATCATTAAGTATTTTTTGGAGCATGGCTTTTCTTGACACAAAAGCAGGCAGACCTCCTGGGGTTTCATTTCCAACATGAAAAGGCCACCTCTGCCTTTATCCAGGGCCCGGGCTTCATTGTGATGTGCAGTGGTGTTTAGGATTCCACAAATACCTCTATATTTAGGTAACAGCAGATTCACACTGGTGATAAAATGCATTCATTGCAATGCAGGTCGAAAAAGACATCAGAAAAATGAACCCTAGAAAACATGCAACCTGCCCTTTGCTCTTAAAAATTTCAGAGCGAGCCTGCCATATAGAAGATCTGTGGGAAACTCCATTACAACGAGAGAAAGGCTGCAGGTCTTTCCTGATTAGAAATTGATCAGGTCATTCAAATTCTACCCTGGAGGGAAGCAAAGACGATTGGGTTTAAGACTGCCTGAAAAAGACTACACAGCGACACAGCTTGCCTGTTGATTTCATTCTCGCTATCGGAGCAGGAAAACAAACTGTACAGGCATTTATCTGCTGCACTGACACAGACCAATGCACAGGCAAGCTTAGAAGTGATCCCGTCTGCTGTTTGAGAGTCAGTAACTCACAGCGCAGCACACATTTGCATAGAGCCCAAGGTTGGTTATTGTCAAAGGCAGCGAGTTTGACAAGGATACCTGGGGACACGTCTAATGGACATATCAATGAAGAAGCCTACTTCTATAAAACAAGCTGTTGACTCCACTCAGTTTGAAGCTCTTTGGCATTAAGGGTGCAGGTAGATGGGAGAGCGAGCAGAATTTATTCTCAAACAGGTGGCGCCTCCCCGCTTTTGACAACACACAGACTGTCATCTCGCTCCTCTGACCTTGTCCGACTGAAGGCTGGCAACCCTGCGTTGATCAAAGATTGCCAAGCTGAGACAGCAAAGCGTCTGTTCACACTTCACAGACTCCAGGGGGGTTTAGGGAGAGAGAGGGAGGGAGAACGAGATGGGGTGGCAAACAGTAAAGAGGGGAAAAAAGTGCCCCCCCCCTCCTAATCTTCAGTTCTGAGAAGTCATCAACTTTGCAGGGTGTAGTTACAGTAAAGTGTTTTCAGTTTGTGTTCTGTGGAAATTGTTTTTTCTCTCCGGCTTACCTCTGCCACAATTTTAGAAATCAAAATTCTGCAGTTTTTAAACTTCTTTGTATTATATAGTTGAGAAAGGTATCTGCTGAGCTGAGAACTTGCTGACTTAAACCAAGCCTCTCAGTTGGAGTTAACTCTCAGAAGTGCTGCGACCACTGTTTCAATGTCATTTTTACATTAAAATAATAATATACTTGCTATGTGGCACACTGGCAGACTGAGTGAATGGGTAATCTTTTCATGTAGGATGGAAAAAATCTCCCCCCTTGTGTTGCAGAACAAGAAAAGTCTTCATTCATGGGACACTTTATAAAACTAAATGCCTGATTGTGTAATAATATTAGTAATTAGTAATCCTAATTTACAGCAACATTGTCTAGTCAACAATCATCCATCCAGCCATCATTTTTCACAACTTAGATTAATGTGCATTTGATTGCACATGATCTGAAATCCCTCTGTTGGTGTCGTTCCTGCATCATGTTGGTCCTGGATCAATACTGCATCTGACCAATCACATTGTCAGCTTTTAGTTAGCCAAGAGGTGACATAATGCTGTAAAATGCTGTCACAAGGAGACTAACATGTGTAACCTAAATTTAATAACCTAAAAATCTTCAAGCTTACCACTTGTTGTAGAAAACTTTTGTATAAACAAAGGCGTTCTTTCCCCTCCATGTACCAAAGCTATAGCATCACATGTGTCTGGTAAGCTGCCATGTTGATCCTGGACCACCACGGGGATATCAAATACACCCTTTTATCGCAGGGTGTCCAATAAAAGCCATTACTTCTCAACACTTAAACAAATACAACACAATTTAATGTAACTCCTTACAGTTCCTGTTAGATCTATCATCACCCACCGATTTCTGGATTTTATATTTTTTGGCAAAAGGCATAGTGGTTCTTTGAAACCAGGAACTGCTAACTAGTGAAACCAGGGATCATTAAAGATATCAGTAATCATTCATCAATGTCACCGCAACTTAAAAAAAAATATAGTGATCCAGTGATGGCCTGACTGCAAACTAAGTGTCAAACCCAAACCCACCTGATCCTAGTAATGCTTCAATATTAAAAATATCAGTTGTTTTAACTTAAATATGAAGAGATTAATTTAGACAATAGTGAGCGTCACACTTCAACGCCTTCCTCTGTGGTTTAGTTGGTTTCTTTTTGTTGCACCTTCTGTTTAAAGAATCAGTTTTTCTTATTTACCAGTTATTACTCTAGGTTATGTGGGGGTGGGGCAGTATGTCACCGCCACTGCTGCAATTGTTGATCATCATGATTAGTGGACCAGGCTCCAGTAACTACCTTTTGTTTATAGAACGTTGGCAGGCACCCTTTGCCTCACAGTTCTCCCTCTAGCTCTCCTTACAAGTCGGCCACTTGTCCCTTTCGATATGAAATACTGTCCGACTTTTAGTAGCTTAAAAAACAGATAGGAATATAACAGCACATGTTTTACCTGCTTAGTTAAGCTTAGATAGCCCAGTATCATGTGGAAAAGGCCCAATGTGGCAACACTGAAGCAGGTAAGATGTGTCCGCATCACAGACTGTATATAAAAGACAGGCGTATTGTTTTCTGGATTTTAAAGCCTTGGTGTCGGCATTTTGGCTGCATTCTTCTTGTTATTTTGAAGCCAGAAATGACCAGTGTTGGTTTAGCAGTCCAGAGAGTAGAATGCTAGCTTATCAGCTCATGCTAGCAAACTTGGTTAGCAAGCTGCATTCTTAAACTGCAGTAGTGTGTCACATATATATGCAAATCTGTACCAAGCTACCGAACCACATTTTCACAACCACCTGTAACATTAAATCAAATATTTCCATTAAATATGATTAAAATTATGCTACACTGAAATTCCCCTACTATACAACTGATAAGCTATTTTTATAAGGCCTTTCAAATAAACCAGCTCAATGAGTTAATTTCATAGCTTCTGGAGTCTACCCCATAAAGCCACTGGAGGCACTGCATTACTACATAGCATAAATATAATGTATACCTATTTTTAAGCATTAATAAAGATAAGTATTCAGATAAGTAGCAAATCTCACAATTTGATGTTTGTATAAATTAATAATAATACTCATCAATTTTCTTTCTGCATCCACTGTTACATTATATCATGTATTTCCGGAATTAGCACACATAGAGCCTTCACTTTAGAACCACAGCACCTTGCCAAAGGATAGTAGGGAAACTTTTTTGCTGACCAATGCTAGACTCCCACTGTGTACCCAGAATGCCTTCTTCCAAATGAATGATGGGGCAGCATTTCTTCATGCAGGGTCGCAGCAGATCTCTACATGGCCAAAAGAAGAGCATTTATAACGTGAAAACCCGTCTGAATGACAAAATGGCTTTACTTTCAACAACACGTACAGCCAGTGATGATACATAGTCCATGTCTGAAAAGGGCTTTAGAAACACTTATTGCACAAATAAAGGAGCCTACCAGCTCAATTATTTAATAAAACAACATTATAACAAACCTAAGTGTAAGAAAACCTCTTTTATCATCAGCGTTCAATATCCGAAAGTGCACCAGGCAGGATGAATAAGAAAAGCTGTTTAAAGCAACCAAGAAGAAATCCAGAGGGATTTTCTGTGAAATGTCTGCTTCATAACTAATAATACCTCTCAGAGAATAAAAAAATGAAACAGCTCCAGATTTTACATTTGATGGCATCACGTCTATGAGTCTTCATGCTCTGGTCTCTGCCTTTGATGGAGAGTATTTCATTTTCACAGTTATTGACTTTCAGCTCAGTGCTCTATTTTAATAAAAGGGGAGGTATGGTTATGTTTCTTGCTCTAGCAGATAAAGAGGATTCCAGGGTCACTGAAGGATTGAACAGTGAGGGCAAAGTCTTCTGAGGTGATTTGAATAAGCTGAGAAATGTTTTTGAGGTCAGTTCACACATGTGAATGGAGCATGGGATCAGTTGGTAGATTAGTTCATTCAGCTGGACCTGGCTTATATAAAGGGAAAAAAACATAACTTATAACCATCCATCATTTCTAAAACCATCTTAACTGTATAACCAGTCCTTTAGATTTTCAGGTTTTGTTTCATTACTTTAAACATAAAATATGTGGATTGGAAAATACACAATATTCTACATACTGCACCTTTAGTAGCGGTCTCCATGACTCTGACAGGGCTGCAAATAACACCCTTTTAAATTTCAGTGAACCAAACAGGAAGTGGAAAGCGATCACATTTAAAACATGACTGTTTATCTAGCGCCCGACATTTTGAAGGTGAGAATATTGTTTGCCCAACAGCAATATCTATTTTTAAACAGGAATGGTGTGTGTGTGTTCACACCAATGATTAAAAAAAAGCATTTCTCATCAAAAAATATAGTGATATGTAGTCA
The DNA here is from genome assembly GCF_013358895.1 of Oreochromis aureus. Classification (NCBI taxonomy): domain Eukaryota; kingdom Metazoa; phylum Chordata; class Actinopteri; order Cichliformes; family Cichlidae; genus Oreochromis; species Oreochromis aureus. The sequence continues at coordinate 9,064,798 of NC_052962.1, read as the reverse complement.
GCATTTGCACTTGTTGATGTGTTTATTTTTATTTTTTGAAGGCTAGTTGTTTTCAAACGCACTCACCAATAAAAAAAATCATTTAATGCACATTAAATAGCATAAACTAAACCACTGTTGGGCTCTAATTACTACCTGAGGCACAGATGAATAGATATATAGATAAATAGAACTGATTTAAAAGTTAAGTGCAGAAAGAAAATAGATGTAAACTCTCAAAAACAAAAGCAGAGGACTATGTGAAATGCATGACATGGATTATGTGACAGCCAAAGACAGGTGGCATCCTTGCAACTGTAGCACACTTCTTCGATGTTATACAGACATGAAAAAATACGGGATGAGTAATGGCAAAATAATATCTGAAACCTGCATTTTAGGTATGCTATTTAGCCATTGAGTTATGTTGTAAATGCTAGTTAGCCATGCTAATTAGTCACGTGGAGTTGAATGCCTGGTTGAAGCTAAGTAGCTGGTGAAAATGGCTTCTTTTTTACGAGTACATTTCCCCCTCTGTGGCTACTGTCCATGCTATGGACTACAGACTGGGTTATAAATTCCCAGCTGGAATTTACTATAACGTTTTTTGAAAAGAAAACTTCAAAGCACAAAAGTTTTAAGACATATCCTTTTTCATTGTTTGGCAAATTAATACTGAACTGAAGACTGATGTTACGCTTTTACTTTTAGTCAATATCAGCATGTTAGCTTAACACATACACTTGAAAAAGTCAAACAGGTAGCCTTAAAGTTTAATCCTTAACACTTTACATCTTCTTTATTTTATTCATACAAAAAAGAAGTACAAAATAAAAATATGTCCGTTTTCTTTAGCACCCACTTTGGTTTTCTTCACTTGTTATTCATATTGTTACCTCTCGCCAAGGAGGTTATTTTGCTTGTGTGCGTGTCATCCTGTCTTTCACGTTGGCTTGAAACGCTTTAAATGATTTCTAAGAAAACTTTCTAAGGCTGTAGATTTGGGTCATGTTAAGAAGCCAAGTTTATCTTACATCCACCAAAGTTTTCAAGGTCAACTTCATGATTAATTGGTCAAAAAACAGCAACTTTCAACAAGCATGGTGGAGTTTTACAAGTGTGGTGTGTATCGTCAACACATAGAAAGTACTGTATAAAGATTAAAAACATCAAGTCACACTTGACCTTTAACCTCTTGATCACTGTCAAAGTGATCATAAAACAAACTTTACTAAACAATGAAATGAATGCTACGCATATACTACATCTACATAAATAAAAAATAATTGTACTCCAAACGATCTCAGGTATATGAAAGCCTGCACTTTGCACTTGTTTTTACTGCACTGCAAACTACTTAAAGTCCATTTCAAAAGAGCAAACAAGTAAAAATATATACAATACTACTTCCCTAAAAGTAAATACTGCCCAGAGGTGTTTGTACTCTTGGAGTACTTCTTGTTACATTACGTTTTATTCTGAAGTGTCTACCCAAACCAATTTCAGGGATTTACTTGGACCTAACCCTAACCAGTCATCAGACTTATCCGCCTAAATCTATAAGTTTTAGACAACTCTAAAACCTTTCAATGCCAACATACAGGCTTGTCATGGATTAAGAGCAGGGTAGAGAGAAGTAAACGTTACTTCTAGTACTAATAGAGTCTCTTCTGGCTGTCTGACAACTGCTCAGAGCCAGAGATAATCCAGCAAAGCACAACATGAAACTTGCTTTTTTTTTTTCCAATCTGTGCCAGGCTAACTGACTGCTGGCTTTTTATTTAATGAAGAGCTATGAGAGTAGGATTGATTGTCAAATGCAAATCTCTCACAGAAAGTGTATTTTCCTGAAACTATTCCTTTTATGTGTTCCACTGTTTTCAGGAGGAATCACTAGGTTTACGTCCAGAGCCAACGGCAGTGTAGTAAAGTCAGAGAGTCATGGGATCTGTCGAAAATAATAACACAATATGAAAACTTGGTTGTTATTAAGCCTAAGGTCTACAAGTTTCATAACGTTAATGCGTACATATTATAGATGAAAAAATAGCTGCTTTAAGAATGGCAGCTTATATGCCACCACCGCATACACACACACACACCTCCACTGCTATTTTGAAAAAAGTGTCAAATTTGGCTCCGGGCATGTCGCATCATTTGACTGAAGGTCACTGGGTTTGTCACACTCTCTCACAGTAACTAGAATGTGTAGATTTTAAACAAATAACACGTCTCACTACTGCACGGCTGCACGCGTGGAAAGAAATGCTTTCCGTGCCCTTGTTCTCTCGCAGACTTGTGTAAATGACTGTGACGTGCTTCACTGCTACAAAGCAGCACAGATTCTTTCCATTTACATCACCGCCTGCTTTCTTCTTTAACGCCCTCGTTCAAATCAGGTTTACTTTTATTAACACAGCTGTAATAAACCTTTACTCATTTGCCCTGAGTCAGCAGCTGATTATATATCTAATTTTATTGCTGCAAAATTACATTATCCACTCACTTTCACCCTCTCATTGCATTTCCACTGACTACTGCAGACTCTCATTCGTCACGTCCTTCACAGCCCTCCATGTACCTGCAGTTGCCTGAAGCAATAAAGTTTCTCTGGTGTGTTAACTCCCTGTGAGGCTGCCTTATTCACTTCAGGCTGATGTCACCAAGTACAAACAGAGAGCACTGCACTTTGAGATGAATCTTCACACCATGTTTCCAAGCAATTCCCTCAGCTCAGGCTTACCATTTTAAATGCCTTAACATAAACCCCCCAACTGGTTCCAACTACCTCAAGCCTCACTCTGACAATATCGCATATATTCTGTGCCACGCTATGCATGCTTCTAGCGATATATGATGTTTACACAGTGAAATATTTAAAACTCTGTACTTCTTTTTTTATGGCTGTACTAGTCAATCAAATAAAAGATGTCTTGTGCAATTTCTCTAAACCACCCCCTCTCCAAGTTTGGTACCTGTGAATACTTGGCTTCTCTGCTAGAATTGAAAATAAGCTTTTGTCAGTTCTGAATGTTTTCATGTACAGAATGAGTTTGCAAAGAGCGACCCAGCAGGCCAGGAAGTTTTTGAATTCATTTTTGAATATAGGGTTAAAGACTGTGTCAGCAAGGGTTTAAAGGTTAAATTCATTGACTGATATGAAGAATCAAGGAAACAGAAAGGGTAAAGGGTCAAAGCTTAATAATTTTTATATCATAGTTGAAAACCAGCCAAGGCAATTTTAGATGAATGAAAGAAAGACTTATGGAAATACAGCGATTATACTTGGTAGGAGTAATTTCACCCTGAGCTCAGAGACCATAGTTGGACTCCAGCATGGAACCTTTCTTATTACTTTTACACCACTTTCATTCATTTAGTTAGTTTAGGTTTAATGTACAGCCACCACTTTTTTCAAACCTCTGTTTTCTTAGTTGCCATGGTGATTTTACATCCCAGAAGAGTCTTGTATTACCTATTTAAATACATTTGTTTAAAAGTCAAGCTGGCTGTAATGCAAACAGGGGGAAAATGTGTCGTGTTCTTGTCACTACTAAAAGTTTTGCCGTGATACATGCTTCAGTTTATGTCATGATTTCATTTCTATTGGATCTTTTCTTGTTTTGCATTTATCCCACAAGCTTTACTACCTCAGCAAGTGCAGCAACTTTTAAAAGCTATTTTTGTGTGCATTACTAACTCCTGGCACTTCTACTGAAGATTTTTATGATTCATAATGTGAAAGGTTTTGCTGCAAAATGTAAAAAAACACAAAAGCGTCAGGGCCCCTTTTTAAGACCATCCCTTTGTGTAGTGCTGCACAACTTTTAGGCTTAGATTGCTCTTTGCAAATGGTGATTTCAACTCTAACGTTCTCAATGAACAAACATCAACTTCTGTGACTTCTATGGCAAGGATCATCTTTGGGGGTTGCGGATGAGCAGGTGACCATATGCCGCATGGCTGAGAGTGGCTAGCCCGGGTCTGAATCCGTCCTGCGGCCCTTTGCCAAATGTCTTCTTCCGTCACTCTTCACTGTACCCTTTCAAAATAAAGCTGTAAAATATTTTTTTAAAAGGATCATCTTCGGTGATCTTTCACTGAGCATGCTTGTTTTGTTCTTGTTGCTTTTTTGACAGTTACAAGAGTTTTTATTATAATAACAATGTAAGGCATTTTGCCATAAATAAGTGTCACAATGCATTAAATTTTGGGGGGCACTAGCAAGAAAACTGTCAAGATTCAAGATTCAATCTTGAATCCTAACAGTTTTCAAGAGATTCAAGACTCAAGATTCATAGTGTTTATTGTCATGTGTACAGAAGAAATAGCATTTCTCTGTGTACTGAAATTCCTCCTTTGCCTGTCCCACTTGTTCAGTGCCCAGAGTGGACTAAAGTTAATGCTGCCACACAACCAATGGTGAAGTCCATTGGGGCTGCTGTACACACCCAGTTATTCTAGTAGAATTATTTCTCTGTGCCTTTTACTCCCCTAGAGAACTATTTAACCTGCAAAACCACATCGTTAAATTGTAAATTAAAAATCAAAGAGCCAAGGTTGGGCTGCAAGAGGACAGTGGACAAATTTAGGCACAGTTGGGTTTTTTACTCAGCGTCTTTTACTCAGCGTTGCCTCTATTGTGGCCTTCTGTAATTCCAATTTGACAAATACTGTGTGCCAAAAAGAAGCCATCTTCTGATGTTTTAATATGCTGTCACATGCTTGCAGATTGCAGTTGGTTGAACACTACAGATAAATGACTTTCAGTATAACAGAGCCACTGTCTCCATGAAATCTGTTTAACTCCCTGATTGAGGTTTTTGTGCCATTTTGCTGTTTGGAACAATGTGTTTGGCTGTCAAACACAAGTCGATATTCACTTTAAATCATTTTCTTTACTCTGCTGTAGCGTCGTGACACAGAAAAAAATAAAACATCAATATGATAATGAAGCCCCCCATTCCAAAAAACACACGAGGTACAGGTGCACATTTTGTACAAACCATTTGCCCTCTCTAACTCAGTATCAGCCAGCTAATGATTTTCAGATTTGATGAGCACTTTGTGTAGTAAAAAGTTAACTCGGGTAGAGGCAGGCACAGCTACAGCCTCCTGTGAAAACTGGGTTTGATGTTCACTCTCAAATGAAAATCTCTGACCAATTTTGCATGCAGTCAAATGTCGTCCGCTCCCGTCCACACACGTTAACTGAGAGCAAGGTGGACAGAATGTAAAGCAGGCTTTGATTATTGATGTCTGTTGTCAAGCACATTCTGTGTCCAAAATGAGACATCTCTCTCATTAATCATTAACAAAAATGCACAATGCCTCCAATAGAATGAAATGTGCAGTCCATTTGCCAACACACAATACATGTTCCCGTGATACTAGAGCTTTTTTTCCACCCTCCAGTTTCGGTGTTTTTATCTCTAGTTTTGATTAGGCCATTTTGCATGCAGACAAATGATTTTCCTGCACTTTCACTGATAGCTAGATGCAGCCAGAAAGAGAATGTAAAACAGGTCTCAGTATTAATGTGTTTTGTCGAGGAAGTTCTCCATCCGAAAGGCGATGCCTCTCCCATTAATCATGAGCACCAGGGTAAGGTGTGGGAAGAAATAAAGCAGTCCATTTGCATTTCTCGCAGACATAAAAATGTCCACCATGATGCAGCTGATTCTTTACGTTTAGTTTTTCTGATCGTTGACTGTTTTACTGTAAGGCAGTTTTACACCCAAATGCCTTTTTCCTCTTTATGTAGATGCAAAAATACAAGCCGCAAAAGGAGATCAGATGGCACAGCAGCATGTTTACTGAGGACTGAGGTCCTTGGAGGATTCTTCAACACTGTAAGCTATTTTGCCATGTGGAGTCAAAAATTTGGCACACAACTAGGAAACATGTTTCCAGCAGCATGTTTCAGCATGACAGTGGTCCTATTTAACTGCAAGGCACAAGGATGATTCCTTTGTTTAATTTCTGACAGTCATTATTCAGGCATCAGGTGGGATGGTGGATCTGTCACTACATCAATGACACAGAATGTTGGGTTTTTTTGTTTTTGTATCAAATGATTTCTCTATCAGCGTGCCAGTCAGATCCACTGAGGATTTCACTCTGTCTCTGATCTCGTTCCAGATTCACTCCTGCATTTGGAAGAAATCCTCTTCTGTCAAGAAGAACATGAAAAGCAAAGTGTCCTCTCCAGAGAACCAAAGCATTGGTTGTTTGTTCAAATTTTAAAGAACTAATGTTTATGTTTACTACCGTGGCACAGCAGGAAGTGTGGTAGGAGATCCTGGAGTGAAAATGATGCACGCACAGGTGTGTGGTTGGTTAAAAGAAAATGTTAAAAAGAAAAGAAAACACTATGAGTTTAGCACGTAATAATGACTTTCCATGCACTGTAGCCTCTATACAGTTTATTTTGTTAACTGGTAATTACCCTGGAAATACCCAAAATGATCACAGACATGTTTGTCATGGTTTGAATATGAACAGAAATCCTAGTGAAACAGATCTGAGTGACGACAAAAACAGGTTTTGATACATTTCCAATATATAAATTTATGAGTGGTGTGAACAGTTGCCACATGCACATTAAGCAGGTTACTTCCCCAGACAAAAGACACGAACGCATTTTGACCTTCACATCTAAACCCAAGCAAACCCACACGAGACTGTTGACTCAGTAGGGATAACATTTAACAAGGACAGATGAGAATAATTATTTGAAAGTAATACAAAATGCATGAGAGCCTCAGTGCATTTCTGCCATAAACCGATGCAGAAAGTGTCTAAACTAGTTCATAGAAATTCACCAGAATTCTGAAAATTGAGAGTCTGATATCCAGCTTACTGTGTCTGATCCACAGCTCAAATGAAACCTAAAGCAATCTGCGAAGGTTCACACAAAACAAACTTTCTTTAGAAATGTGACTATCCCTTAATTCTTCTTGCCTGGAGCTATTTAAAGCCTAACCACAGGTAGGCGGATAAGTATGAAGCTCATTAACAGTCTGTTTTGAGGCTGTTTTTGGTGCATGCGCTCGGCTCTCATCCTCCACTGAAAGATCCAGAATCAGTTAGCTCAGGCACCATAACACTGCATATCCACACAGAATTCATAGTGATGCTGATCAATGCCAGTACTGTGACGAGTACACGTCTCACTGGTGACATTTCAGGCTTTCACAGCATCTCCTTGTTCAGGAACAAAGATTCTCATCCATCTAAAATTTAAATAATTTAAATACTAATACACTCACTAATAACCACTTCTGTGAATATTTTTTCAGAGAGCTTTAATTTCAGAGAGTGTTTAATCTAACCCCAATCAGCTTTTTCTATGTATTCCTAGTGATACCGCTTTAGGAATGATCCTTTAGTTGAACCTTGGCTTATTATATGGAACCAGCACAAAGCGCAGTTTTAATTTGTACATGTTTCAATTCAAAAATGTTAGCATGCAAACTCGTATCTGGATGAATGTGATTAGTCTGCTTCTCACAGTTTTTTACTGTTTCAATTGTAATTGTGATGCTGATTTTGCTATAGGATTGCTGTGCCTAAGCACAGTTTCACAAAGCTTCTTTTTAGGTTGCATTCATATTTCCTTAAATTATTCCTCCCACATTTGCTAACATGGCTTAACCCATTAAGAACAAGCATTTTACTAGCTACTTTTAGCTCATTTGGTTTAAACAGTTATAGATACAATATTTTTTTTTTCCTATTCAAAACTTTCTCCTGTGATTTACCTCTTTGTACAATCATTCATATCAACAGGCCTCTTTCGCTTATCCTTACCAGCGTCACAGGAGGGATGGAGCCTATCCCAGCTACCACAGTGCGAGAGGCAGGGTACACCCTAGTCAGACTGCCATTCAGATGCAGGGCTAACACAAAGAGACACACAACCATTTACACTCACATTCACACCTATTGGCAATTTAGAATCACCAGTTAACCCCACTAAGTGCATTTCTTTGGACTGTGGAGAGAACCCACCCCAACATGTATGCGCCACACAGAAAGGCCCCGACTTCCATTAATGTATATCAATGATATATGATTAGAATCCTAATGAGATAACAATAAAGATGATATTATTTTTGATGGTTCATGTTTGACAATCTTATAGAATAAAACATATTTCCCAGAAATTACTTTTCAATTTCAAAAATTACATATCACCACAGTAAAGTGTTAGATGCCTGTTTTTATTCAGTTATCAAGCAAATCTTTCACATCTTAAGTTCTGCTATAAATTTGTAGAGCTTAGACCTGAAGAGTAATATTCACGCCAAAGTCGACATGTCATAAACAGCAAATTCTGATTAATGAAGGTGCTAAACGCAGCCTACAGTGGTAACTCTATCAAAACCCAGACTGGTGAGGTGATGGGCACAGTCTGTGCCACACCAGATTGCGGGATACACTTAACTCTGAATACCGCTGTCAAAATGTGCAACAAGCATCTATAAAGTGCATTTTGGAGGCATGAAAGCTCTCTTTGGCTGGCCTTCGTATGCAGCGATCGGCCAGTGAACATGAATAATATCCTGTCATATATGGATTTGTAGCAGTGCAGTAGCTGAACGCGCTCACTAAAGCTTTTTAGGGAAAAATGCTAATGGACACAAATGACTACCACTACATTACTTTGCATGCTGTTCACTGGAACTTTGGGTTGGGTGTTCGCCACTAACAGATGAGGGAGCGAAAAGGTAGGCAGCATAGAGGCTTGTGTGGGAGGAGATATTTTCTATCAGTGGTGTTTTCTGGTTGCCAAGAGAAAAGTGAAGCTACACAACAGTTAAACACCAACTATAAATGTTTCCACATGTAGTTCCACATAATTACTTTTAATGATGTTTTGAACCAATGTCATCAAGCCCCAAACTTTTAAAACTTTATATATAAATTATAAACATTATACACACCTATATGCAGGGAACAGATGGGCTTCTTTGGGATTAAGACAGGCTGCATTAAATAACCTGAACCTTCTCAGGAAGAACAGCCGGCTCTGCCCTGTCTAATCTATTGCCACAGTGTTATCGGACCACTGCAGGTTGTTAATAATGTGACACCCCACCGCCACGCAGAGCAGTCGGGATGGGTGCTGCCATGTGGAGTGCTAGATGGACTTGGAGTGGTGAAATCTGTCTGTGTTAGCAAGAAATAATATCAGCCAGTTAATAAAGAGTACATCTAGCATAGTGTTTATTGCTTGTTTTAGTATATATATTATATCATATATATACATACATATATATATGAATAAATACATTAATTCATTCACTTGTACATATTATGCAATCCAAAACTGTAGCGTAATTGCAGTGTAATCTAATAGTGCTCATGTACCTCACATTAATGTTGCAGGTGGGTAATTTAAAGCAAACTAAAACACATCACACAGCTTGTTTATTAATTTGTACATGTGTATCTATACATTGAGATACTGTAATGAAGTAAAAGATGCAATATTAGGAATACTGCTTTAAAGTATAGTGTAGCAAAATTCAAATTATCAAGCATTTTCACAGTTTTTCTACACTAAGTAGAATATGCTAAGCGGATACAAAAAGAGATTTTCCATAATAAAAGATTAGAGTATAGGCAGCTTTTAATGAGATGCGTATTTATTGTTGTATGTAGCTGGGAAAAGTGCACAATTTTATGTTCTGGACATAAAATTTGAGTCCCGACCTCAGTCTATCAATTAGACTTGCAGATGAATGTGCTCTTAGCACATAGCTAACAATCATATTTACTTTTTACTCTTGGTTATCTACTAGATGATTAATTATTATTAACATAGTCAGGTGAAAAAGAAACTTTCCATAGAGTTCTGTGTGAGACTATAGCAATAGCCTTGGGTGCAATTACTTGAAGTAATCATTGGTGGTATAGCTTCATCAGTCTCTTTCATTCTTCTGTGTCATCGTCTTTCGGTCGTCCCCTTTAGGGGCGTCGCACTGTAACATTGGGTCAAGATTTTATGCTTTTTAATTTGCCATATTTTTCTAGCTTTTTTTAGCAGTCTAATATTTTTCAGGTGCAGGATTTAGCCACAAGACATTTCCAGGGCTGGAAAATATTTTATGAATTGTCATAAAATCTTCAGCCGGGCTCACACTGCAAGGATTTTCAACAATCTCTTCAGGAGCTGAAGCTGCTGATAGATCCAAATATGTGTCCAAATCATTATAACGAACATGAAAACACCATGCTAACGATCAGTTTCACAGCTTAAGTTACATTCATGTTAAAATATGGCTATAATAAGATATTATGTTGAGATAGAAGAAACCTACATCCTGTTGATAAACATGCAAACAAACTAAGAAATCAGAAAGATGGTAAACACTTTTAGAAAATCATCACAAATCATTTGAAAATTAAGTGGAGCTATAACATCAGCTGCTCATTATTCTTACAAAACCACTATCAAACCTTATAGAGTGAACCCTTCCACAAACACGTCCTCATGTTATCTATTCTCACAGCAGACTTCAGGACTCAGTTCACTACAGATTGTTCTAAATGTTAAGAAACGAGACCATCTGCATGAGTTTCATGATTCTACGGAGTCATAAAACTTATCATTTATGAGAGTCATCCCTCTCATAAATGTTAAATCCTGTGACTGAATTACTTTATGGTCAGAGAGATGTGAAGCTCAAATAGGAGATAAGAAGGGAAATGAGAGATAACAGGATGGTGCCTTGGGGTGGCTCCTGGAACCGTACCAACAGGAGCCTTTTGGCAAGATAGTCTGTAATCCAGGACACCGCAGGGCCATCCACCTGCATCCCCCACAGCTTATCCCCCTACAGCAGTTTGATGTTAAGGGGAAAAAAAGAAAAAGAAATGCTCAGCACTGTGCTATCCCAGTCACTTAAACTGCAAGAAGTATGCAGCCGGGCGATGGCATCTGCCAGAGTATGAGACTGGATGGTAATGACGTAAAATTTCCATAAACTCAAATAATCAATGTTAACCTGATAAAGACTCTGAGTGCAATATTATCATTTAGATTGTTTCATTCGATTAGCTCAATCAGAGAACGCGTTCCACTAAAGCTACAATTAGGTTTATGTCCTCAACTGAAACAGGAAAACACTTCTCTGCATTTTCTTTTTAAAACTTAAAATTCTTACAATTACACACACCAAAGGAATGCAGGCCCTGCAAATGCTGGTTGTAATGTTTTTGTCCTCTCAGACCTTTGGATCAATAGCATGGACCCACTAAAAAGCCAAGTCAGTGGATTAGAAATACCATTGATCACAATGATTCTCACTAATCCAATACTGTTTGTGTAACGGTACTTGAGCACTCAATGCAGCAGGAACCCTGGAGATGGCTGAGTTCTCTGTTTACAGAGGACTGTCTGCATTTCAAAGTTCACAACCATTTCACTCAAAGTACATACAATTTATGTTGGATATTTATGTTTATCTGCCTATCTACTACTCACTGGGAAACGCTCATATTAATGCAACACTTTTGCTAAACTTCTTTAATTTAAGCTGAACGTCTGCATGTCAATACAATCTTGATTATTTGCTTTAAATATAATCAAGCTGGTGATATAGAACATGATAGGCCTATGATGCATACTTTCACTAATTAGACTAAAAATAATGGCATGCTAATTTAAACCAAAAATTTCTATTCATACACTCAATGCCAGGATGCATATACGAGCTTCTGAGGCACCCATTGTTCTGGCACAAATGGACACGGTGCTAAAAATGAGTGGAACAGTAGGGGATCGAGAGATTGAAATATCAGTGCACTAAATATTCTTTATGGGGTTGAAAGTTATCCCACTACAATTGGTTATCTGGGTAGATAACGCATTTCACCATTTGGATCTTTCTACTGTCTTTCTAAAAAGACAGCACTTCATTTTATGAAGTCCTATCATGAAATATCCCTTCAATTCATTCTGTCTCCTAACCCCTGACCACATTTCAGAAAAATAATTTATTCACATCATAACTGCTTAATATACAATACAGAACAGGCTTTTCTCAAAAGTGTTATTAACACAGATTTATTAAGTTCATTTCCTTCTACTACTAGAATTCGTATGCTTGATTCACAGTTAAACATCCAAATTTATGTTCTACTGAATTAGCTTTATTCCCTTTAACAACATAGCAACTCATTAATCATTTAAAACCTGACAGACAGACAGACAGACAGATAAAACCTGACCTGTGTGCCTGATGATTACATTAGAGATATCCCCTCTCACTGACATAAGACAGAATAATTTACTTCCTTGTATCGCATTAAGACCTTATAATTATTGTAAACCTTTGCAATAATTACAATGTAATGTTGTGGTGTAAAGAGGAAAATTCACAAAACTGTCACTGTCCAAATACTTATGGCTCTAACTGTATACCACAGCAGCTGGTCTGCTAATCAACTCCTGATGAGCTTTGCTAAATCAAAAAGGGCGTCTTTTTTATGCCCTTTATAATATTTAGAAAAGGGAAAAAACATTCCTAGCACATTTACTTTTAGAGACAATGTTACACAGGACTTCATTTTATTTCTTTTCAATACAAGTGAAAACAGAGGACACCCACCCATCTAACAATTCTAAAACGAGTCTGTGTAACACTTGAAAGCAGTAAGAAGGTCAGAGCAATTCTGTAAAGATGCTAAGAACATCTTGTTATTAACTAAACATGAGAAATGACCAGCAAGTGGTACAAAGTGATTTGCCAGTGAGCTACTTGTCAACAGCCCATGTGGAGTGGATTGCTGCCTACACACCGGCTTTCTCCTTTCACCCAAATTTCTTGAATCCCCCACTCAGCTCAGATGGAGTACTTTGCATAAATGTCAAAGAAATGTATTTCAGTCTGAAGTGAGAAAAAAATGTGCAAAGCAAACACTTTTTATGGCTGAGCCATGGGGACTGTAAGCAGAGGTTACAGGATACATTTTTGCCCATTTGATTTCTGCAGATCTCTATTTTTGGCACGTCTTCTTTTTAAATGGAGCAGATACCTTAAAGTGCACACATCTAAATGCTGCATGTGTCGAAGACTGTGCTTTTTGCACATTTATGTCTTACACAGTTCACTCACTTATTACCATTACTTATTAAAATTATTCATGATGAACAGACAGACGTTCATGTTACTTGGACTTATATTTTTAATATTTAAATGTCTCCTTTTTGTAAATGTTCCGGATCCTCTTTTTTCAGCTTCCACACAGCTTTATAAAGCTACCGCACACTCAAAGAAAATTCAAATTGTTTCATAGCTCTTTCAGTGTTGCCATCAAAGTCCATTCCTTTCAGCTGTCAGGCTAGTCTGTAATGTAGGCCGATTAAAGCTGACAAAGCTGATGGCATCAATAATTCTGAAATATAATGAATATGAATATTTTTAACTTAGTGTTAGCAGTAAAAGAGAATTCTGCTGTTGGAAACATTCATACAGTCTCTACATGGATGCAGATACTTGACACTTTTACCGGCTTTTACATCACGGAGCCCTGCTCTCAAAATCTTACACAGATGTAACTCTGTAAGAAATAAGCACTCAAAGTTTTAAAAACTTGTTTAGAGCCATGTTCTGTCTGTATGAAACGTGATGCCATGTAGCTGGTTGACTGATTGCGGCTAATAGACTTACATTAGTTTATGCTAGCTAGCTAGTGAAAGAATCGATAACTCAGGGGAAAATAAGGACACTAAAACTAAAAATCAGTTCGAGGGGATCACTGTTGGGCTGCCTCTGACTGCAACAATGAGTTTTATGTTAAGATACCAAAGATATACTTTCCACTTTCAGTCTCTGTCTCTTTAGCAGTAAGTAGCTCTGCATTGTTTAGCTAGCTGCAATCAAACGGAAAAATCCAGCTGTAATGTTCAGGTATGTAAAGCACTTTATAAATGAGCACTATGTCAGTTTTTGAGAGCAGAGCTCCATGATGTAAATTAGCCTTTATATGTTTATTGTTTCATGTACTCTTTAATCAGGACCAAATTACCTCTTTAAACACAGTCACCATTCAAATCACTGCTGCCCAGAATATGAATACAAAATATGTTCAATATATAAAATTCAATAAACAAAGAAACAAACAGAGACACACACACACATATATTTACTGCTGGCTTTTATATATAATATTTGTAATACTGCTTTTAAAACTATTTCTTATCAAATAGACAAATAAGCACATTTCCAGAGTATTAGCTCCACTTTAATCCCTGTGGATAATTATGTTGCTGTGTACCACATTCTTGGATCAGCATTAATTTAACTGCAGAGGACATGCTCCCAGAAACGTCCAACTTTAGTCTTCTAAAAAAACCATATGTATGCAAATATGATTTGGTATAGTCATATTATTAAGAATAGCAGAATATGCAGGTGGCTCATTTATGGTCAAACACTGGTCCTGACAGTGGTACATGGGCATCACTCATTTAGATTAACCACACATTCATGTAAGAATAACACCAAGTGAAATATTAAAGGTTTTAAAACAAACACTATTTCAGAGACAAAGTATGTCCTCAACAGACCAGCTGCTCTGAAGCTATACTTAAGCTAAACGCTAATGCCAGCATACTGACATGCTCACACGGCCTCATTCACAAACAGTGCATACCCACAAATCTCAGATTATACTGAGTGTATGATTATTTCACACACACAAAGCAAGGATTCATCAACATTTTCTCAACTGAATTTGTCATACAACACATTTTTAATTTAACTGGGCAACAATTTCCCTGCTAGGTTTCATCAACACAGAGAACAAACAAAACAGTAAATAAAAAGAAAAGCATCACTGAGAGTTAAAAACTGTCTAAATTATTTCATCTTTAAAAAAATGATCAGTAGCTTCTCTACCAGGTGTAACAATAAAGTTTAACATCCAAGCAACCAAATTTATTAATCAGAATTTATTAAGTTTAACTAGGTTAGATTGCTAGTTTAGCTCAAGAGGTAAGGCAGGTAATTTATTGCTCGGAAGGTTGGTGGTTCAATCCCTGGCTCCCACTAGTCTCTGATGTATCCATCACATTGTGAATGTTGGTTAGTAAGTACTTAAAATCATACAAGAAACTGCTTGTGTGAATGTGGCATGTTGTATTAAGCGCTTTGAATACTCTGGGAGAGCAGAAAAGCACTATATAAGAATCAGTCCATTTACTTTTTGGAAAGGTTTGTGTCACGGCTGGGGCAGCAGTCGTGTTGTGGAATGAAGGACCCAAAATGCAAGCAGCCGACTGATGATATGAGTGAGGGTTTATTTACAGGTGGCAGTGGCAGAACAGGCAGTGAGGAATGACAAATGACTAAAGAAACCTAAACTGGGAAAACTAAATAACAAACCTGAAGTCATAAGAAACGGAGAATGCAGAGAGACACAGATCGACGCAGAGATACGCAGAGATACACAGACAAACGCAGACTACACAGACAAATGCAGACGAGCCGACAACGAGCACAGACCGACACCCACTAAATATACACACACCAGGTAATCGGGTAATCACACACAGGAGGGGAGAACAGCTGATCCTAATACACACGATGACTGGAGGACAGACACAGGTAGGGCTGATAAAACACTAAACTTCAAGTTCAACCCTAAACTAATACAAAATCAGAATAAACAAGGCACAAAAATGAACTTCAAGGAAACACAAAACGCTGGGTCAAAATGACCCAGGACCATGACAGTACCCCCCCTCCAAGGGCTGGCTCCAGACAGCCCAAAACAAAAACAGACGACCAACCCAGGGCGGGCGGCGGGGGGTCCAGGACGGAGGGACCAAAACCAACACAAAACAAGCTCCAGTGATCCAAATGAATTGTCCAAAACACAACATACACATACACTGGAGCTCTTGAACAGGGTCCCAAAACACAGTTCAGGAGGCCGGCCCAGAGGCTGGCAACTCAGGAGTCTAGAGCAGTTCATCTCCGGAGGCCGGACCAGGCGGCGAGGCAGGAACAGATGCTGAGGCCGGACCAGGCGGCGAGGCAGGAACAGATGCTGAGGCCGGACCAGGCGGCGAGGATGAAGGCTCGGAGGCTGCAGCTGGCGAGGATGAAGGCTCGGAGGCTGCAGCTGGCGAGGATGAAGGCTCGGAGGCTGCAGCTGGCGAGGATGAAGGCTCGGAGGCTGCAGCTGGCGAGATGAAGGCGTTGCGGGGCTGGGCCAGGCGACGCTGAAGACGAAGCGGACTCGGAGGCTGGACCAGACGAGGATGAAGCGGAGCTGGACCAGGCGACGGCGTGGGAGAAGCCGCTGCTGCAGGCGGCGTGGGGAGCCGAAGACGGGCGCTGCAGGCGGCGGCATGGTGGATGAAGCTGTTGCTGCTGCTGGCAGCGTGGATGAAGCTGCTGCTGGAACAGCTGGCGGCTGGGCGGGCTCTCGGGCCCCCAGCAGACGAGGAAGGAGGCTGGACGGGCTCTCGGGCCCCCAGCTGACGACGAAGGAGGCTGGAGCGGTCCTCGGACCCTCCAGCTGACGAGTCAGGAGGCTGGACGGGCTCTCGGGCCTCCAGCTGACGACGAAGGAGGCTGGAGCGGTCCCTCGGACCCTCCAGCTGACGAGGAAGGTTGCTGGACGGGCTCCTCGGGCCCTCCAGCGGAGACAGGAGGCCGGGCGGTCCCTCGGACCCCCAGCTGACGAGGCAGGTTGCTGGGCGGGCTCCTCGGGCCCTCCAGCGGAGACAGGAGGCCGGGCGGTCCCTCGGACCCCCAGCTGACGAGGCAGGTTGCTGGACGGGCTCCTCGGGCCCTCCAGCGGAGACAGGAGGCCGGAGCGGTCCCTCGGACCCTCCAGCGGAGACGAGAATGGGCTGGCCGGGCTCTCCAGAACCCCAGCGGACATGAGGACGGGCTGGCGGGCTCTCCAGAACCCCAGCGGAGACTAGAATGGGCTGGCCGGGCTCTCCAGAACCCCCAGCGGACATGGTCACAGAACCAGCGGGCACAGGGGCCCCTGGCACACATAGGGCTGAACCAGCAGGCTCGTGGGCCTCTGGAACACACATGGCTGACTGCAGCTGCGCGGAGCACTGACCCTGCTCAGACAGCGACAGCTGGGTGCAGTCCTCAGCTGGAGTCTTAGCCTTCAGGGGTCCAGAGTGGGCTGAGGGCTGAAACTCAGCCTCTGGGGAGGCCCTGAAGTGCGTCACAGTCTCTGAAATGACCAGCTTTAGAGGACTGATTACAATATTGTGTGGTTTGTCTCTCTGCTTAGAATGAACAGACGAAAAACAGTTCTTTTCAGGTTGGATTGGCTTCGCTTGTTGTACAGGAGGAGTAGGTGAAGATGACGACTGAATAGGTGGCTGATCTGAGGGTGACTGACGTAAAGGTTGGAACAATAATGGTGGCGAAGTTGGAGACTGAGCTGATGATAAGGCTGATGATTCTTTTATCAACTGAGCTATAGACTGGGAAATGGACTGTAACATAGTTTGTAACAGGTCTGGCTGTGACTGTAACTGAGCTATGGGTTGTGAGGCTGAATGTGATGGAGGTGACGACTGAGTGGCTAACTGAGCTTGTGGCTGCCGTGCGGCTAACTGAGCTCCTAGAGGCTGGGCAGCTAAGCGAGCTCCTAGAGGCTGGGCAGCTAAGCGAGCTCCTAGAGGCTGGGCAGCTAAGCGAGCTCCTAGAGGCTGGGCAGCTAAGTGAGCTCCTGGAAACACATTCTTATAATCGACAGTAGCAGGTGAGCCAGGGAAAACACCATAGTCCTTACTGGCGGCACAGAAAACGGCCCCAGAATAAACAGTCCTTAAATTGGAAGGTTCGTGGTTATTGTCTCTTTTACTCACCACAGCCGGCAATTCGGAAGTCTCGGGGTCCGGCTGTGGCGATGGGCGTCGGTGGCGTGAACGTCGCTTCCTTCTTGGGGATAGCACTGACCGGCCGGGTAATTCCACATCCGGCGGGCTGGGCCGCAGATTCCCCGGCGGGCAGAGCAAAACATTCACCGCCGGGCTGGGTTGGGAAGCGGTAGCGGTTGAAGGGTGAAGGTGAAGCTCATTCAGAATGAAGTCCTGTGCGAGCGGATGAAGAGAGTCCAGTAGCCAGGGGTGAGCAGAGATTAATCGCTGTAGCCTGGCTTCTACAGCGCGGTGAAATTCCTCTCCCTCACGTTCGAGCCAGAGATTAATCAACCTCGAAACAGAGTCAATTACTTCCTCCCGAAACTCCTGGGAGGGTGCGGATGCTGCTGGGTCCATGTTTGGTCGGCTCGTACTGTCACGGCTGGGGCAGCAGTCGTGTTGTGGAATGAAGGACCCAAAATGCAAGCAGCCGACTGATGATATGAGTGAGGGTTTATTTACAGGTGGCAGTGGCAGAACAGGCAGTGAGGAATGACAAATGACTAAAGAAACCTAAACTGGGAAAACTAAATAACAAACCTGAAGTCATAAGAAACGGAGAATGCAGAGAGACACAGATCGACGCAGAGATACACAGACAAACGCAGACTACACAGACAAATGCAGACGAGCCGACAACGAGCACAGACCGACACCCACTAAATATACACACACCAGGTAATCGGGTAATCACACACAGGAGGGGAGAACAGCTGATCCTAATACACACGATGACTGGAGGACAGACACAGGTAGGGCTGATAAAACACTAAACTTCAAGTTCAACCCTAAACTAATACAAAATCAGAATAAACAAGGCACAAAAATGAACTTCAAGGAAACACAAAATGCTGGGTCAAAATAACCCAGGACCATGACAGTTTGGCTTTTTTGGCTTCTTCCTCGTTGTTTTGTCGTTCTCCGCGTTTCTCCCTTAGAATGACATCATCTTCTACTCTATGATCCACATCTAAATAAACACATTTCCTTCTTTAAAAGAAGACAGGCGTGGTTGTATGTAGATTGCAGATAGCAAGCATGTGCTCATGTATACAGAGTTATTTTGACTCCCTAACCTAAACATGTGGTAAAAACAAAACTTGTCCATGCATATTTTCATTAGTGTAACTGTAATTTTGGATGTGCATTTACTTTCTGCACAGGATAAACAGAATTTCTATGCATAAATTAATCAATTACAACCAGCAAGTAGCTAGCAAGTGTTCGCTATCTTGGTTTAGCAGATTAGCATGCTAATGTTTGCTAAGCACATTGCCAGATACCAACTGGGACACTGGCAGTGGATCCTTTGGGTGCTGTAGATTACAGAGTTGGCTATTTGTGGACTTGGGCTTGTTATAGTGGTTCCCACAGGAAGTGTTGATGCATTGTATGGATGTGCTTTGTGTGCAGCAATGTTTAGCTAGTTGGTGCATGTCAAAATAAAAACCAGCAGAATAAAGTCACCCAAGATTTGCAAGCAGAGCATTACACTGTAATGAGATAATTAAAGTTATAAGTTTTAATGTTTCAGTGTATATGAATTAAGCTAATAGCAGCTAGCTGTACTCAAGATTAAGTTAAAATACTTGAGTTTGACAGGCTACAAGGTTTCCAGGCATTATAATAATATTTCTTCATCCTGAAACTATCCTGCTCAACAAACAGGGATTAGGGCATATTTATGTTTTGCCTCGTGCATGCCGTCCTCCCTGTAAATGTAGAACTCAGAGTGGGAGGTCGCATTTGTTTTGATTTTGATTAGTCACTCTTTGTTGTGCCTGCAGGGGGTGCTATTTTACATAAATCTTACATAATCTACCTTTGAGCTGAAGGGGGATGGGGCGGCGGGGATTTCATGGGATTTCTTTCAGCACCAAAATATCTCCTAGAAGTGTAGGTCTTATTCTCCGGAGAAGGCAGCTTTAATATCTAACAGGAAACGTATTTTTCCATTTTCTGCCAGGCAGTCTCTGTTTGGCATGCGTTACCTTCCTAGAGCTTATATATTGGAAGTAAAAGCATCCCTCAGTGTAGTTTAAATAAGTAGGGTGCTTTCAGGGTGCTTCAAAAATATTTTTTATTTTGGGGTGGGGGCTACAAAGGTTCCAGCAGGAACCCTCTGAGGCTTCTCTCCAGTTGTTTAAAGATTACTTTTGCTTTCTGCTTACCTTTCCACATTAACTTTTAATACTGCTCCAAGAAATCTCTGAAACACTTATTAAAGCTGTAGTCTACAGTTTGTTTGTTTGGGTTTTCAGGACCAAGCCTCAAGTTTAACAGTGATGCATGGTGGTGTGTGGGACTCTTACATGAAATTTGCTTCAGTGCTTTTTAGACCGTTGTCAGATACCCTGTCCTCCTAAAATATTAACAATACTGAAATATCTAATGAGTTCATGCTATGAAACAGGTAGAAAATGTTAGTCAACTGTGTGCTGCAGACAAAACACTGTTTTAAATATGGGTTTAAACATTGATATGAGGTTGCACTTCATGTCATGCCTATCCCACATCAGTGGATACAAACAGTCCTTTGAACGGCTGTGGTATAGTATTCGTGTGATAGCAGTGTTTTTCTTTGCAGTGTTAACATTTGTGGCCAACAGCAAGAGGAACATTTGGAAGATTCTAAGGATCTAAACCCTCCTCATTAGTCACGCACCCTGTATTAATGAGCAAATATAGAAGCAATTTACTTTTTGTGGTTGGTAAATTAATCAATTAGTATCAGTTGTTGTTTTTCAGTTTATCTATATTGCGCTTTATCTGAAATCAAAGATGAGAGGTTCAGGCTTGATTATGATTCTGTTCTTTCGTCCTGCCTCAACAGTTCTCAGTGTTGATTAGGCTGATCAGCAGTACTTGATATCTGCACTTTTAATTATACTGCAAATGCGTCTTAAAAATAAAACATGAAGCACAGGATTTAGCAAGACTTGTATGCTGACATAATGTAACTGCTGTAGCTGAATGGCAATTTGCATTTTTAGATTTATCACAGAATTTATTGACACCAATAACCAGATAACATAAACCCACTGGGAACAAGCAGACAATCATCTGCTTGTTTCACAGTAAATAGGCACCCAATTTGGAATTTAAATCAGGGTTTACCTGTGTCAGTCCAACTATATAGAGCTGGTTAATTAGTCCTATATAACAAAATACCGTAAGCTGTCTCTGCCTTTGAAAATTAAATTGTTAATTTGAACATTCTTACGATATTTTTGCCATTAAGCAGTAAAAACATTTTGGTTTATGAAAAATGTCACATTTTCATTTTCTGCATGGAGGGTAAAACTGGAAAACCCTCAAAGCTAATTTGTGCAGCATAGTGAGCACATACAAACTTCACACAAGGACAAAATCCAAGTTAAAAGATCAACACAGCCACCATGAAGCCACCCACTGGTTTTGGACTTGTTACCATTTTGATTATAAGAGTGTTAGGACCACTTTGGTAGTATCAGCTTGGCAACCTGTCCAGGGTGTACCCGCCTCTCGCCCTATGGTAGCTGCGATAGGCTCCAGCCCCCTCCCCTCCATGACCCTGATAAGGATAAGCTGAAGAGAATGGATGGATACAAGTGTTTGGTACTGATTTTACTTTTGAAGCCAGCCTCAAGTACAGTTGGTATTCCACACTTGACTTGAAGAACCAGAAGTTGCTGTGTCGACCCTTTTGGCACGATATAACAACGCTAACCACTAAGCCACCGTGTTACTGACATAAAATTTTGTCTCAAAAGGAGGAATGCTGAGTTCTATGAGCTAAACTGTTACAGTCCTGGCATACTGTTTTTCGCTCTATTTTTCCCCTTCTTTTTGTTATCCAGTCTCCCATCCAGATCCAGCAACACCCTGACTCTTCACATTATTTTCTGCTCTGTGTATAAGCTATTAAATGAACTAGGAGTGGTGAAAGGTGGAGGAAAGAAGAGGACTAAACAATTATACAGAGATTAAGAATTGGTCATTCTAACTTCAGCAGACATCAAACTTGTGATTTTAATCAGTGTCAATAAAAAATGTCATGAAAAATGGAAGCATGTTCTGTTTTCATGTGAGAAAGATGAAGAAGAAAGAAGGGCTGCACCTACAGGACCACAACATCTGAGTGTGGGGACTCAGCTCAGAGAGAAACATTAATATTTATGTTTTGAAGCAAAATGTACCAATGTTACACAACTGAACAACAGTACAGACTGCGGAAAGCAATAGAAGACTATAATCTAAAGGAAGCAGTAATGCAACTGGGATACTACCCCAATGGGCAGAAGTAAAGCCAGGTTCAAGTTCTAGCACAGTTTTCCACATGATGTCACTCCTGCAACTCAAGTGAAATTATTCGAGCTATCTCTGTGCTTTTATTGCCTCGCACAACTCTGAAGTCACCTGGACAGAGGTACATCTCCTGATCGCCACTTCACACCACATAACCACTCACTCCACACAAATCAACTACAGGGAGTGCAGAATTATTAGGCAAGTTGTATTTTTGAGGAATAATTTTATTATTGAACAACAACCATGTTCTCAATGAACCCAAAAAACTCATTAATATCAAAGCTGAATGTTTTTGGAAGTAGTTTTAGTTTGTTTTTAGTTTTAGCTATTTTAGGGGATATCTGTGTGTGCAGGTGACTATTACTGTGCATAATTATTAGGCAACTTAACAAAAAAAATAAATATATACCCATTTCAATTATTTATTTTTACCAGTGAAACCAATATAACATCTCCACATTCACAAATATACATTTCTGACATTCAAAAACAAAACAAAAACAAATCAGCGACCAATATAGCCACCTTTCTTTGCAAGGACACTCAAAAGCCTGCCATCCATGGATTCTGTCAGTGTTTTGATCTGTTCACCATCAACATTGCATGCAGCAGCAACCACAGCCTCCCAGACACTGTTCAGAGAGGTGTACTGTTTTCCCTCCTTGTAAATCTCACATTTGATGATGGACCACAGGTTCTCAATGGGGTTCAGATCAGGTGAACAAGGAGGCCATGTCATTAGTTTTTCTTCTTCTTTTATACCCTTTCTTGCCAGCCACGCTGTGGAGTACTTGGACGCGTGTGATGGAGCATTGTCCTGCATGAAAATCATGTTTTTTTGAAGGATGCAGACTTCTTCCTGTACCACTGCTTGAAGAAGGTGTCTTCCAGAAACTGGCAGTAGGACTGGGAGTTGAGCTTGACTCCATCCTCAACCCGAAAAGGCCCCACAAGCTCATCTTTGATGATACCAGCCCAAACCAGTACTCCACCTCCACCTTGCTGGCGTCTGAGTGGGACTGGAGCTCTCTGCCCTTTACCAATCCAGCCACGGGCCCATCCATCTGGCCCATCAAGACTCACTCTCATTTCATCAGTCCATAAAACCTTAGAAAAATCAGTCTTGAGATATTTCTTGGCCCAGTCTTGACGTTTCAGCTTGTGTGTCTTGTTCAGTGGTGGTCGTCTTTCAGCCTTTCTTACCTTGGCCATGTCTCTGAGTATTGCACACCTTGTGCTTTTGGGCACTCCAGTGATGTTGCAGCTCTGAAATATGGCCAAACTGGTGGCAAGTGGCATCTTGGCAGCTGCACGCTTGACTTTTCTCAGTTCATGGGCAGTTATTTTGCGCCTTGGTTTTTCCACACGCTTCTTGCGACCCTGTTGACTATTTTGAATGAAACGCTTGATTGTTCGATGATCACGCTTCAGAAGCTTTGCAATTTTAAGACTGCTGCATCCCTCTGCAAGATATCTCACTATTTTTGACTTTTCTGAGCCTGTCAAGTCCTTCTTTTGACCCATTTTGCCAAAGGAAAGGAAGTTGCCTAATAATTATGCACACCTGAAATAGGGTGTTGATGTCATTAGACCACACCCCTTCTCATTACAGAGATGCACATCACCTAATATGCTTAATTGGTAGTAGGCTTTCGAGCCTATACAGCTTGGAGTAAGACAACATGCATGAAGAGGATGATGTGGACAAAATACTCATTTGCCTAATAATTCTGCACTCCCTGTAGTTTCCACCAGTCCTTATAAGGACTGCTGGACCAGCTACTCTCCTGCATCAGCCAGCTTCTAATTACCTAAAGCTGAGATCTAAAATACAGCTAACTGTTTTGTAATTACATGAAACCTCGTTCTGCTGTGGTGATTCTAATTTCTCATTTCTTCTTTTCCCTCTCATGTACTCAAATTCATACCACATTTTTTTTCCCCAGGAGCTCATATTATTATATTATTCTCGAGGTCTGCTATACAGAGACACCTTCAGGAATGTAAATCCAGAGGTGCAAAGCACTGGTTACACTGAAGAACAGGACGGCCTGATTAAAGAGCCTGCACAGTTCTGGAAAGAAATTCTTTGGACAGATCAAACCAGGATTAACCTGTACTAGAATGAAGAGAAAGGTAGCAGGATGAATTCTAAAGTGTACAGGGAAATACTCTCAGCTCAGATTCAGTCAAACGATGCAGAAGTGATCAGAGAGCACTTCACAGTGCAAATGAATAATTACCTAAAAGGTGCTTCAAAAGCAACCCAAGGGTTTCTCAAGGCAATTATATAGGATATTTTTCAATGGCCAAGTGATTCACCTGATCTCAGCAGAGGATGCTTTTCAGTTACTGAAGACAGAGGTGACGGTAGTGAGACCCACAAACAAGCAGCAGCTGGAGGTGGTTGCAGTAAAGTCCTGGCAGAGCATCTCAAGGGAGGAAGGTAAGCATTTGATGATGTCCATGTTTTCTAGACTTCAGACAGTTGCTGACTGCAAAGGACTTTCATCCAACTAGATTGAAATAGTCCAGTTACTTTTGAGACTAACATAAAAATACTCGAATTACATTACACAGCAATCTACATTACACAGCATAATACCTCCATACAGAAAGCCCCCAAATATGAAAGAAGAATCAGCAGACTCCACATTTGATAACAATATTGTTCAGTTGTGAAATTGTTATAGAGCCCACTGAAATGGATGTGGGCATAATTTGAAATTAAACATAAATTCATCACCTTATTCTAATTGAATATTGGTTTTCTGCAGGCAGTGAAGTTAGGTAACATTAATTTGTCCTTACTCTCTCATCTCAGCTTGGCTGTTTTTTTCTTCTTTTTCAATTAAACATCCATCTGGAAAACAGACATCTCCAGTGAGTGAGGGTTTGTTCAAATGCTTCAGTTCACTGCCCATAAATGCACTCTAGGGCGCTAGGGCTGTCAGGCCAGCTCTTTTTGCTGAATAATATATTGTTCCAGAAATAATTGCAATAAACAATAATACAGTCATTTTAAGACCTCAGAGCACAGATTGCAGAGGAGAGAAAGGGTGCGGGACAGAAACACAGCATGTCTTTTCTGCTCATTTGATTTAGGTAATGTGAAAAAACCTCTGTCTGTATTTTGTTACTTTTGTGCTGTGTCCAGAAATGGTTTTGATAATAATTAATGTCCGTAGCATTGCTTTGATAAAATGTATGTGGGATTCAACAAGTCCAATTTTGTCTCGAGGATACAAAATTCACAATTCTCATGGAAGTCCTAGGCACTCCCCACCTTTGTGCTGAAACCATAGTACCTTCACCATTCAACATAAAGTCATCATACAATGACCATACTTAATTAAAATGAGTAACTAAATTGACGCTGTTTTTCTTAACATTTACTCAGTAATATAGTTTGTTTCCATGTCTTTGACCACACAACGATGTACCGGAGCAAACGTGTTTTGTTTTTCTGTTTGACTTTTCTAAGTATGGAAGACGTCTGCACTGGCAAGCGCAAAGACTCATGAGATGGTTAATGTTTAACTTCAAATTGTTAATTTAGTAGTGTTGTGATCATTATTTCAGCCATGTTGTGTTTAGACTCTGATTCCTGTGAATGTGTTATGTTGTTTCTAGTGCTGTGCGCACAGATTTAGCTAGAAATGGGCCACCGTGACTGAGGCTTCTCTAGCAACTCACTCCTGGTCCAGGTTTGTATTCAAGGCTGTAACACCAGTGTTTCTGTGATTGTGCGGTGTATGGGGCACATGCAACAAAAACTGAAACCTCAGTGTCTCAACACAAAATAATCTGTATGATTCTCAGTAACACTTTGTGAGCTTACTTACAGTCACATTTGTCTAAAGTGCATTTCATTATAAATTATGTAGAATTATTGTATTTTCACCCAGTTTTACAGCAACAACAGCAATGACAAATTCTTTGGTAAGTCATTTCTCAGCTGGCTTCAACAAATAAGAAACATATATTAATACATTAATTATTCTAAAAGTAGAACAAAGATGCTTTATCATGTCATCCACATTTACCTTCTCTTCACCTAACCTAAAGCCTCTCTCTCATCCACCGTTCACATTACTCTGCCTCAGTCTGCAGCCAGATTTGTCTGATCTGCTCTGAATAGTTCTCCACACTCTGCCCTGGGTTAACATCTCATCCATGGCAAGTTCAGCCCTGCAGTAATTATTCATTTTTTATCCAACTGCAGTCCTATATATATTTATTAATCAATCACATCTAGCTAGTTGGTTCATGTTTGTAATAGAAGATCCATGCACACAGCATTGCAAGGTAAGTGGATGTTTCCTCAGCTGCTTGTGCAGCTTTCAAGCTGCCACAATTCTGTTCCATCCAACAACGCTCTCTTATCAGGTCCTATGAATCCTACTCAAATAGGGGATGCATGATACCCTAGATGATGGAGATCTGCTTTGTTGGTCAGCCTCACCTGACACCACACCCTGAACCCACTGCTCCACCCCTCCCCTGCAGCTGAGCCAGAAACCATACCCTGCCACAATGTTATATGAAAATGTGTGCAAACAACATATGTTACAAGGCAATCATGCACGGAGCAAATTTTAAGAGTAGCATTTTACATTGATATGTGGTCAAAATAACTCTAAGTATAAGTGATTATAGGTATAAATGGCTGCAATGACCCTTTTCCTTTGTATCCCCCTTTGTATTATAAATTGACCAATTTTAGGAAAAGTCATGAAATATCAGATGATGACATTTTATTTAAAGAGTGTTACATGATTTGTAAAATGCCAAAGAGTCACAATAACCTGTAGTGGTGATGCAAACAGAGAAAAATAAACCATACAATGGTGATTTGAAAACTAAAGGAAAGGTGAAAAGTAGACATCGAGTTGGGATTGTTTGTTTCAAAAACAGCTTTCATACTCAAGAAGAAACTTGAACATAAAATTGATTTATTCTTCAGGTGCCCGTGCTTTGACTTCAGAGATTACACTGGGATTCGCATCAGCAGCAAGGAGTCAGTAACATAAAAGGAATTAAACCAAATTTGGGGGATTTAAAGAAGGAGAACATTACTGGAGCAGAAGATACTGACAGACAGGCACTTTTATTTATCTGCAAGTCAAACCTGTAACTCTTTTGAAAACTGTAATAACTGTAATAACAGAGTTTACATACATCACCTGCATGTAAAAGCAGGGTTAATACAACCAATGTGTTAATTGTTATAGTTATTGCTTTATATCCTAGAATGCTAACTAACCAACTAAGGTCATGTTTAAGTGGGAAAACATCTTTCACGAGGGGGAGGCCAGACTATTAGCATTGCACATTGATGAAAAGCTCGACTGACTGACTGTGACTGGTGATTATGAATTTGTCTACTTTCATCACATTCACCCTGGTGGAAAGCTACAAAGTATTAAGCTTATACAAAGTCTTTTCATGCACTCAGGAGGAAATGGAAGCAATAAAAGAAGCTAAACCAAATTTGTAGATAGCAAAGAGAAATTGTCAGAGGTGGATACAGGAGATCACTAGCCACTGGAGATAAGGAAAAACTCAATAATGGCGATATTATCCTTTAAGCTGATTACTAGCCCCCATGAGATGGACTGACCTAATCTGACAAAGAGATTTTGTGTGTTTACTTGGATGATGAGAAAGTTGCAGGTCTGATTCAGATATTTACTAGATGCAACAGAAGAAAGCAGTTCTTTTCTAAGAACTCCGGTCGTTTTATTAACCGGAGGTGAGCATCTGCCTGTTTCGCCTCCTCCTCCTTCTATTCTTTTCTGCAGCTCTGCTTTGATAACAACATCTGTGACACAAACTTGATAGAAGAATTTGGCTGTTTGATCAGTGGAAATGAAAACGATACAGTTTGTAAGCCACACAGGCACTAGTCTGTGTACCCAATTCTAAGAAATGAGATGAAGTCTGTCCTGCTGTGAAGCTCAGCGGGTAAGTCCAGCACAACAGTGAATCAAAAGTTGAGTAACACCACCAGCTGCAAATTCATGTCTTCACTCACTGAAAGAAAGTTTTATAACAGAATCTGGACTCCCACCTGTGGCGTGCACCAATCCAGTTTCTCAGAAATTACCTTTTCATACATTCAATTATGTTTTTGCAACATAAGGTAACAGGTAGCAAAGGCAAAAAAGGAAAGTCAGGGAAAGTTTGTAATTTTGTCTAAATGTAAATAAGATACCTTAATATACCATTGTCTGCAATCCCTACTCTTAATTTCAGTTACTAAACTGACAACTTATTCAGCATTAGTACTGCATACATTTTTACTCCAGCATCAGAGAACTAATTTTGTTAAACTTACACATACATCCACACTGAGCTGCACTATTAAAAAGGCGCCAGAGCCACAGGGTTGATCTGTCCATATAAATAGAGCATGAACAGTATAAAAAATAGACATAGCTTCTGGTTGTAAAAGGGAAGCAGTGCAGAAGTGCCTATCACCCAGATAATTTTTAATGGCATGAAGGGGGCGACACTCTTTGGGTTGTATAGAAGTTCATGGGAAAACAGCTCTTGGCTTCCTCGCTCTGTCACTCAAGTAAACATTTTCTTGATTAGTTTCAGGTCTTGTTGAATAAATTATGAAGTTCAGTTTGTGACTTATGATCATTATAAGCATCAGAAAGGAAGATTACCCAGTGATTGCTAACGACTTGTCGTCATTAACAAGTCGTTAGCCAATGAGCATGCAGTGTCCTCTGTCACATCCATTTTCAAAGGAAAGACATGGTGATGGTCAAAAAGCCTCACCTTGAAGCTTCATAATGCGGATTCACTAACTAACAAGTAACATCATGGTGCTACATCCATGTTTTATACTGTTAATGCTTCCGTATAATAAGGGACTCTTCTAAAAATGTTCTTCTAAAAACAAAATAAAACTATGAGAATGTAAAAGAAATAAATAATAAATAAATAAAAACAGCCTGCAATATGTTAGAAATAATTTAAACCCTATATTTAATTGAAATAGTACAAATTGCTGAGAGTAGGACAACAATAAACTGTTTGGTTCATTAGTAACATGACTGGGTGTGAAATGCGTTTCAGGAGTAATGACAGGGAGAGAATCAAGCATTGCTTATTTCAGCAGGACAATACAAAGCTACAAAGAGCATGGGTCCTTACTAAAGTGAAAGGCTAAAGTGGGCTGTCTGATATCAAGGCTGGTTAAATTTTGAAAACATTTGACACTTTTAAAAAAATAGATAAAAGAGCTAACAAGTGATGTAATGTAGTGGTAAACAAGCTTCTTTTGCAGCTTGTTGGAAACATGTTACTGGCATTATTTTCTACGCAGTTTAAATAATTTGCAAGGCATCTCTGGCTTGGATGTTATTGCCCCACATTATCTTTAGTAAGTATTAATCATTTTAATAAATTATAGCCCTTTTTAAAATTTACTTTCGCTAATGCTCCATGGTACACCCAGATAACACATTCATTTAACGGCACTAACATACAGAAATACCAGTGATCCTCAAAGCTCCAGTTAAAACTATTACCACACAAATCTACGCCCTTAAGTATGATATTTTTCCCCACAGCATTAGATTTAAAAAAAAGAAAGAAATTAAATATTCAATTGCAGCCCAAACTATAATGAAAACTCTAATCAGAGTCTAGAAGTAATATAGCAGTAGGATTTAACCAAAACAGGGGGTTGTTCTGAGATGAATGACTGTGCAGACACAAGCACACCAGGGGAGCAAAGCGGCCAGCAGCAATAATAACCGCTGCAGTATGTTCTGAGTGCTGGAATCCCATACCAATGGATATAGCAGCTCATTTGCATGTTTGCAAGGTTTTGGGTCTGTGCAGTCAGGTGGCAAAGCAGACTCCCCTTTCCACTAAAAATAACATCCAATTTATCTTAATTATGCAAGAAGATGCACTCAGCTTCTTAAACTTATCTGAAAAAGCATCTTATGTTTTTATGTTCTTTTAAAAAAATTTTGGTTTTAAAAATGTTTCACGTGGCTCAAATGTTGCCTTTCACCTTTTTCCCCCTCAAGGATTATCCCAGCAAAAGCAACGTCTGCATACATACAGCACAGCTGCGGAGAGCGGGTCTGCTAAGGAAAATCAATTTTACATCTAAACATGATTTTCTAGAACATTTTTCTGTAAGAATATAAGCCAACCTCAATTCACATTTATTCACGAGAAATTATATTACAGGTATACCAATAAAGCAAATAAGTGTGGATCTACTGTCTGCAAAGCTCATTTTTATATACGACAAAGCCCGATGATACCGACGACAGCTCTAAACTTTACCCATGTGACTGCATAGAGGATGCAAATCTCTGTATAATGGGTGGTTTCTCAGTTCAGCTTTAAATGCGATCTAAGATATGATATGCTTAAAAGCAAAAAAACCCTTCTAACTCACTTTCTTGCACAGGGGTGGATGAAAAATCAGTATTAAACCCCTATGTGTCCATACAGCCAGAGGCAGGCTAGCTCAGCTTTGCATAAAAACAGCTAGACGAACTCAGCCCAAAGCTAACAAAATCCTCCTACCAGCACATATAAAGTTCAGACTACTTGGTTTAAAACAGCAGAGTAAAAATGACACATTGTGGATTCATGGCAGGTATTCAGTTTTTTATTTTAAGGTGTTTTATATTGTAAGTTATAGATCCTGCAATATTACTGTGTTGTTCTGATTGTCCTCCCTCCTGTTTTGGCTTTTACATAATTAACAATGAGTGAAGTTTAGGGGCAATCGTTGTCATCATAGCTGGAGAAACAACACCTGCAATTAAATTTTTCACTCGTTATGCGTAGACACATTTATTCTAATAATTATTCACTGTAAGTCCCAATTAAAGCTGTGAAAACTGCACTCTTTATGTACATACAATTAACTTCCTGAAGCTGCTGTAGGTTTTTATGGCACCATTTTAAAAAACAATAAGGAAGTATTAACAAGGACCCATAATAGCAGACACCCTAAATGGTGCATCGTTAAGTGGACATTATAATGCTATATAGTAACTCTTTGAACACTCACAGAGAAGCAGCTGAGTAAATGAGCGGGGAAGAGACTGCATATCATCAGTGTCCCACTTCAACAGCTAATGTGGGGCACAAAACACAGAAAAAGAAAGAGTGAGGAGAGGAGGACCACAAAACTCGAGCTACCCTCGCTTGTTTTAACACCGTATACACTATGCCCAATAACGACTATTTATCAGGCTATTACAGCTGAAGACTGTAAATCAGCTTACATCAAATTGCAAGTGTTGTGAAACAAATCACATGTTCATGCGTCGGGCACCTCAACCATGTGTTTATATACCACTTTGCATTATCATTAGTTATTATTAATCTTTGGTTCTCTTCCACGGTGTGTCTTTTCTCCTGTCTCCCTCCCCTCACCCCCAGTCCCTGAGCCTGAGGTGAAAGGGTTTTTCCTTCCCACTCTCACCAAGTGCTTTCTCATAATGATCTGATGGGGTTTTCCCTGTATTATTATCCATTCGGTATTTTACACTATAACGTGCCTTGATGTGATTTGTTGTCGTGATTTGGCACTGCATGCCCGCTGCTATGCAACAATGCCATGTTTTGCATCTTCCACAGTGACAGTTCAGTGTGCTGCTGCTGCTGCGATGTATTAATGACTTATCATCAGGATGTGAAAAAGGTCTAATTTATTAGTTGAACAGTCCCATACATGTTATTATTTGTTGAGACAACTGTTGAGCTGAAGCTGCTGCAGAAGGAGGTATCTGGATTGAGATTGATGGAGGCTGAGTTTGAGCTAAATGCGTTCTGTGCTGCTTATAAACGACATCCTTTAGGGACCAATATAAACTGCTACGTTCCTCCATGATATTCAGACTCATATTAAAAGTAGCTGGCGGAGCTTCGGCTTTTGTTCCTTTGTGCCAAGTTGTGCACTGAGTGAAAGAGGACAGGCTGCTTAGGCATTTGTTGAATTATGAAAATGCCATTGTAAAAATCTGACCTGTTATCAGATGCTGATTAAGCAGCATTTGTATATTTTAATGTAGTTTATTCTGATAATTAAAAGGGTATTTATTGACCTATTGTCCTGCCCACCATGAAGGTGATATAAAATAGTGAAAAAAAAGTGAGGAGTTGGGGTAATTACTCAACCCTGCCATCTGAGTTGGGGCAACTTCTGAAACTTTTTCTTGTGTTATACAGGAGGTAAACTGCATCCCTTTTTGCATATCTTTAAAAGGCAAGCTCACTCGCCATTTTAGTCAGATTGAGCCAAGCTCTAAATCTAGATCCATCTGATCTAGCTAGAGAAGAGGAACTAGACTTGTGCTGCCACCTTTTTTTCTGGCTCCTTTGGGGTCTCACTCACACCCCACTTTCTATAGTGTACAAAAGTTCGGCTCTCTATTGCTTGCCCATAACCACCATGCACGTTTCCCATGGTATGCGACCGGGGCTCTGTCTGACACTTTCTTTACTCTCACACAGGCTGTTCGTGCAAGACTGGCTATGGGGTCAAAAACACCCCCTAGCCATGCCCTAACTCCCAGCCAGACAACCATATTCAGTAAATGCACGATATATGTTATGTTTCTGAATAATCGTGTTAAATAAGCAAGATAACATGTTCCTGGAAGGGCACTTGGACGGTGCCCTTTAACAATGGGTTGCCACAAAAGCTGACTGGCTATTGATTTGCCTCTGTTCCACCTTTACCCAAATTTCATGAAATTTGGCTCGGCAGTTTTTACATAACCTTGATCACAAATACTTAAATTAATGGAAAACATACCTCTGCTTTGGCTCTCGCTTTAGTGGAGGAATGACACTGGTATGCTTCTTGAAGTGCTACATCATGCCACAGGCCGGACAGGGGCTCTGGTCAGTGTAGAGGGGAAGATGAATGGCTCCAAACACCAAGTTGTTTGAAGTGAAAATCTGCTGCCCTCTGGAAGAAAAATACACTGCTAATGTCAAAGAAGAATTTCATCTTTCAACTTGACAACAACCCAAAGAACACAGTCAAGTCAACCACCCAGTCAGCCTAAAGGATGTCTTTTTCCTGCATCCCTCCATTTGTACAAATTCTGTGGACAGATTCAAAAAGAAAACTGCATATAGGCTCATGAGCTGAAGACACAAATGTGGGACAATTTCTAAATCAGATTACTTGGGTGGTAGAAATCTTTCTAAAAAAGTCATGCCTATTATTGAAGCAAAAATGATGGGATGTTCAGCATTACGCAACGACTCAGGTTTTGCTTCCTCTTTTTTAATACATTGCCCAAAATTAGCTGCTTCTCATTTCTACCTTTTGCTCTTTATTTCAGCATATCCGAAGGAAAATGGAAAAATCAGCTTTGATTTAATAGGGTTTCATTCCAGCCTACAAGGCAATAAATACTAGAAAATTAGAAAGAGTCTGTACATTTCTGATATCCCTGGTATACCCATGCAGAAGCCAGCCAGATGTACTTCCAATACTGATTACAGAACTGAAGACAGTAATTATTCATAACCATTTCAGAAGCCAACTAGCATGTCTGTGTTGCTCTGATGAAGACTGGTGCCCATTCTCATCCATTTCAAGGACTTGCATTCGAAGGAAACATTAATAAGCTCGACTGCAAAGGAACAGTGTTCAGAAAATAAAAGTTTTTAAAATTATAAGACGGTTATGAGAGGTTTAGAGCACTAATAAACTCTCTGTACAACGAATGCTGACAAAGTGACACAAATTAGTTGTGTACGATTTATATGCTGTAAATGAAGGTGTAGCTTTTGGTAGTCCAAATGTCCTGATTTAGAAAAACTGGCCCAGTACAAATGTTCAACATAAGAATTTTTCTGTTAGCCACAGCTATTACGCTTTACTATAGTCAACCAAAAGCTTAATGTTAGAGGGCTGTCTGTTTGATTGACAAGTGTACCGACACAGGGAGCTGGAGCTGATAGCTGTCTACTGGGCCTCATCTGGTCACTCAAGTTTTGGACCAAAAGCACTCATGTTGAGGCAAAGTCCAAAACCGGTGCATGACATCACAAAGGCTATGTCCATCTATTATATATACAGTGTAGCCAGTTAAAAAGGTACATATACAGAGTATATTGGTCCAACTGTATTTATTCACAGTTTATCTTGTTGTGAAATGAGAAAATCAAAGCAGTGCCTGTGCATAAACACGATATAATCAATGCTGGTTTACACTTTCAAAGGTTACATCAAATCAGTGTGTATGAAACTCAATGATTACTCATGAGGTGTTTCAACTGCTATACTGGGATTAACTGAATTGCAATGTTACAATGTTACAAAAATTGGTTTAGTTTCAAAGCTGTTTTCATCAGAGAAAGCTGTACCCAGTCAAAAGGTTCAGAAAACCCACCATTTGCTATCTACCCAGCATCAAATGACAGTCTTATTAGTAACATGCTGGGCAACAGTGGTGATTACTGCACAGTAAAAGAACCGATTCCCTTCCCTGAGGTGTTAGCGCTGACACAGAGCTTATAGGCGAGAGGATATTGGACTTGCAATTACAAGTTACCAGAAACATGACTGCAAATAATACCCTGTAGCTGTCATTGTCTTACAAATTCACTTGTTGTTGCTGTCCATGCAACGTTTGAGCAACATTAAGATTAACTTCGGTTACCTTAAAGACTGGAGGGGGACAGCAATATAGCAGGGTTATTTCTAAAAGCTGCCAAACATCCCTTTGACAGGGTAACTTATTCCCTGTCTTTCAGCCCACTGAAGTAAGCTAACTTCTTCATCTCCATATTTATAGTCACAGGCAAGAATTCCCAATGTCACACCAATGAGATAAGAGGGTTTTCCATCCATCCATTCATCCGTCAATCCATCCTCCTGTGCATATTCCAATTCAGGTATTTTTGGCATAGCAAAAATCTCTGTTTTTCACTCCACTGGTCCAGCTTGTATCATAATAAGCTCCTCATTACGAACCTAAATCTCAAATTTGGCTTGTCTCAGGTATTCTAAGTGCTTTGGCAGTTAAGCAAACAGGAGTATTTACATTTCTCCCTGCTCATTATTCCTGAGATGACCTCCAGAGCAAAGTAAAGCTACAGTGGGCCCAGTCAAGGAGAAGTCCTTTCCATTGAGCCAAAGTGCAGAGTTGCAGAGCTGCTGTTTTTCATAGTATGTTTAATTAATGAAGTGTTATTAACGGTGGTTGCAGCGAAGCGTTAGGGGAAGTAATGATTTCACTGTCAGTAATTATAGCAGTGATAGGCCTGTTTATTCCACTTAGTCTTCATCTGGCAGCAATTTGCTGTTTTTGTTATTCTTTATGGTTTGTCGATTTTTATACATATATATTAAATGGACTCTTGCAACTTAGTTAAGACTAATTGTTGCCGGTGCTTAATATCCTGCTGATAATAACTCACTTTCTCATCGATGACATACTTCATATAATATACTGATATGCAGAATTCGTAGGCTGCTATCATAAAGCACACGCTGCTGAAGCTCTGCACCTAAACACAACATTTCCTGGAAAAATAAACAGCAAAAACAACAATTCAAACACATCCACATCATCCCCAGCTCTGTTGTAATGCGTTAACGTTTTTTGCCTACGGCTGCAAACACAACGCAACTCCAAAGCGTTTTTTAAGCGCTTCTTCCATTGCTCCATCCATCAAGATATGGCACGTTGTCTAAATCCGCTTTACATCTCAAATTCCCATTGTGATCAAAAAACAAAGGCACGACACATTCGGGAATTACTGTGAACCCTAGATGCTGGAGCTGCAAGACAAAAACAAAGCTTCTGACTTTGTGGCACAAAAAGACAGAGGTCTTTTGTCCTCCGGAGCAGGGCGACGCTAGGCACGTTTTATCAGAGGTTTGCTTGAGTCATACACAGGTCACACCTGCTTGGCCTCTTCTACAGACTTTATGATTGGCCATTATGATTGCTGCAGATTTGGACCGGTTAGTCAAGATTAATGGGGGTCAAAGATGGATTTTCTCACGTGGCAGAGACGCATCATGACTCAATCACGCATGGGAAAAAAAAATGTCACACTATTCCAGCTTACTCTGTGGGATCCTGGTGTGAGTTTCCAGCGCGCTGTGAAAAGCAGCAGCATTCTCTCTTGATTGAATCGCCGCCTTTTCTCCGCAGTTTCTGCACTGAATTAAAAATTTAGAATGTGGCTTTAATTGATTTGAACATTCACATTTCCCCCCACAAAGAGCAAAATAGACTTAATTACACAATTGTTCTCTTATCTGCTCTGTACGCTGTGGAGAGAACCTCTCTGATGCCAGCTATTGTTCAGTCACAGGCTGAACTTATTTTTCCTCTGCAAAGCACAGGTAAACAAACCCTGCACAGACTGCGCTTGGTGTTGATGTGCTGCCACCTCACATCGCCTGAAGTGTTAGAAATCCGAAACAAAGAGGTGTGATGTGTGACGACGTGTGTATCAAAAGATTACACTAATTTTTCAGAACCTTTCTTTCATGCCGGCTTCCCCCCAAAAAACAGAAAAGAAAAAAAAGGCTTGCTCAGCTACGTAGCATGAAATAACCTTTTGCAGCTGTTTTTCAGCTTTGCTGTTTCAGCAAAGTTGTCCTGATATGGTGCCCACCCTCTTCCCCTCTCCTCTATCTGTCTGTCTCCGCTGTCTGCCTTCGTTTAAGAGGCCACAGCCACATAATGCCAAGGCCAGCGGCTTTGCTGGGAGCACCTGGTGAGTTAAAGGCTGGGCCAGGTGGTACACAGCTTTGACTGCCAATTAGTGTGGTGACCATGTGAGAGCTGCCCGAGATAACTTCTAATTAACGATGGACCTCCGAGGCATAACAATTAGCTTTTCCTTCAAATAAATCCACAAAAAATGTATCCACGTGTCAAGCCCACTGACTAAATGACTTTGTGCTGGCAAATAAAACCCTCATGAAGACAAAACAGCAGTTAAAGTTAAGTAGAAAGTAGCTGCAAATGACAGCCTGTATATCATAGTGACTTACTGTTGATACGTATTGTAACAGTAAGTCTCTATTAAAGGCAGAGAATGAAGGCATTTTCCCTGGCAAGGTCATAGATACTGTGGTCCTGTCAACAGGACTATAAGTAGAATGAAAGGAACCAAAGATGCTTTACATTGAGAACGACACTGAAGTGCAGATGCACGCTTTCAGACTAACTGATTGGACCAGAAAATGATTAGACAGCACTGGAACAATTTGCGTAGACAATGCCAAGATGAAAGTCAAGGACGGGGCGCGTGCGTCCATGGGAAAGACAATAAAAAAATCACAGGAAGAACTCCCGAGGACGCCGCTGTGATATGGAGATGTATGGTTATGTCGCTGGGAGGAAACATCTGCCTGCACGATACAGTATGGCTTTACATAATGCATCAGCTGTGGGCTGCCTTCCTCTGCTCCTCCAAAGGCACCTGCCAATAAGCATTATCAAACAAGCAGTCGCGGATAAAAAGCCACGCTGTAATTTTGACAAGCCTAATTGCAGGACTGATGTGCAGTCTCGATGTTGTTGATTGCACTCGGGAAAGATTACGGCAGCAATCACAGGAACGGCTCGCTTTGTTGCCGCATTCAAATTGTCATTTTGTAATCGTCTGTGATTAAAACCTCAGAAAGGGGGGGCAGCCAAGGTGCTTTTTTTGTAGATTCGCGCATACAGTAAACTCCAATGCATTCTCCACATGTGGCCAGACTACAAGAAGCCTGTTTATCCTGGAGAATGGTGCTGAGGTGTTTCTTGGAAAATAGCCAGGACTGCTAAGTGGAAACAGAGGGCAAATCAAAAAGCCGGGGAGAAGTCCGAAGGGAATATTGTGAAGGAAAAAGACTGTGTGACAGAGCACAGAAGCCTGAACAAAAGACACTAACTATTAGTGAAATACCCTTGTACAGGCTGCAGATGCATGTGGCCCACCACCCCGGGGAACTGGAAACATTTTTTTGCTGTTGCTGCTGCTGCTGCACTCTCGGTCCCAGACCTTGCTCTAAAGCTGTGTACTTAAAGGGCCTGATTGGGTTTGTGGTGAGCCACGGGGATTCCTCTGTCTGGAGCGGAGACTCTGAATGCCAGAGCTGAATAACTGATTACAGTAAAGCCTCCACTGACTTAGCACAGCCTTCACACCGCCGCAGCTTAAGACCAGAGGAAATACCTCGCAGGAAAGATCTGAAAACAAAACTGGAAGTCAGATTGTTAGAGAAACTCGCTCAAACTTTGAACGAGCTGTTAGCCACGCTCATGGAACGCTATACGTTCCCGCTCGCCACGGCGTGCTTTGAAGTAGAAAAAGCAGCACACGACTGCGGCTGCAGTTTCGTCAGACTTTTTGCTTGTAGCGTGTCTTCATCTGGCTGGCAGCTGGTGAGAGGCAGCCATGATTCACTGTGACTCATTGCCTCTTCCATGCACCATTGTTGAAAGGAGCTCACAAAGGACTTTTCATTCTGAAGAATCACACCTTTCTTTTAAATTAAAAGACGCACATTAAGATGAGACGGCCGACAACGAGAGCTGTCCGAAGTGCATATTATCAGGATAACACACATTTCTCTCCAAACAGCTCCTCTATCTTATACAGCGTAACAAAGTGCAATTGCTTATGGCGACCACATTTTCTAGATGTAATTGGGTTCCTTGATAACGGATGCCACCAAAAGCAACCCATCTCCATCTCTGCCACCCTCCTTTCTAAATGCTGCAGCACGGGTCCCCCACCCACCCACCCCAAGGTCACGCCATCCAGTCTGATTGGCGACATGATGAGGAACTGGCTGAGCTAATGGGTTCTACTTGCTTATTATTTATAATGGCAAGGAGAGGTTTCAGGAGAAAATTAACCAGCCTGCTGGCAGACGCCTTCATTAGTAAATGAGGTGACGTCTCGTGCAAAATACAGATCATTACAAAACTCATAAACCTGGAGTTTATGAACACTGGGATATTAAGCAGACAATAGAACCCGGAGTGATTAATGTTTACAACAAACTGAAAGGATTTCTGACAGCGAACATTGTTGCTTTAACTTAATGAGCCTGCTTGCAGCATCCCCCAGACAGCTCCTGAAATGTACTCAGCACAGACATGTTTCCCTTTCAGTAGAGGTGGGCGGATCGATCCAAATATTGACAGTCATTGATACCAACACTGGTATTGGACTAATACTGGCATGATAGGATCGATAGTTTGTTTCTATCCTGTAAGTTCAGTATATAGCCAGACTGAATTGTGTTTTCTATATATATATATATATATATGTATATGTAAATATATATATATATATATATATATATATATATATATACACATACATACAGATATATATAGTGGAAATGAAAACATATACCTCAAACATGAACCTTTCTGCATTTACTCTTTTATTCATAGCCTAGGGCACATTTAAACAACAGAAGTTAACCATAAGTGCTTTAGAAACAGCTACATTTAAATTCTAGGTCTCCAAAAAACACACAGTTTGAAAATTCACGAAAAGTTGACAAAGCTGACCCATGACATGCTGCTCTCGCCTACATAAGCTACCTTTACAAGTAAAAAGTATCGGTATAGTCAGTACTGACCCTCTTGGTACCTTTTTGGCACTGGTACTGTATATTCAACAGTTACTCTGAACGCAGTGAATGGTCCATACAGCACATCTCTGTTTTCTTTCGATGGTTAGATCGGATGAGAGGATGAGAGTATAAGAGGATGAGTTTGTCCTTTTGGTAATTTTTTTCTCTTAAATCTCCCATCGAAGAACAGAAATGTGGGAAATCCAATCCAGTCCTCAAAGAGAATAAGTTGTTTTCTCAACATGACCCTACAGTGCGAGCTGTTTCCTTTATTAAGAGATATTTACATAAAAACAAATATGATTTATGGCCACTGATAACTGTTCTCCTAACTGTGCACATTTCAGCATGACACTTCCTCAACATTAGAAAGCATGCATCTCTTTTCTTTCAGTGCGCAACTTCTGAATAATTGTGCAGATTTTGTTATTTTTGTTGCAGCAGAAAGTTGCAGCGCAACAATCTCTCAGCCTCACTTTAAAATACTTTAAAAACCTGCACGCGCGCCGCTCACTGTCACCAAGCTTAAAAGCTATACGCTAGAATAGGACGTGATTATTACCGCAGTCCACACAGTTAGAGCCACGCGCGGTGTTCCCACACTCACCTAAAGTCAGTCCCCGGAGCTGCGGGCGAAGTCCCGTTATTCCCGCGCGGAGTGACGGCGGCTTCAGCTTCAGCTCCACAAACAACGGAATAATGCAAATCAGTCACAAGCCACAGCTCCAAAGCTCCAATTTAAAGGAGCAGGGAGGAAGAGGGGGGATAGCGCCAACCTCGCACCGTTGCCTGTTTGAATGTGACAGCGCTGGGAGGAGGTTTACTCCCCTCCTCCTGGAACAAGCGGCACATCCGTGCGTTTTTGCTTTTCTTGTGGTGTGTGTTTCAGTTTGTTTCCGTGAAGGAGGGAAGGCTGGAAACAGGTTTTCTCGCGTAAACGGGCTACACGTTACTCTCCCAGGCAGTGAGGAGCATGCATTTTAATTCCTGAGCGCTGACCATGAGGGGCACAGCACTGCTACGCCCCTCAGCATCCTCACTCGCACACACTTGCATCAGGATGTTTTTATTTTTTCTTCCTTTCCCTTCCTTTGGCATGCGTGACCAGGTCCTGATGTTAGCCTGCAGCTCGGTGCCGCAGGAATCAACAAGCGCTTATAAAGTGATAAAGAATTTATTTAATCAATTTATGGGTCTTTTTTTCATCACTCTCTCTCGCTCATTCCTTTTGTTTTTAAAAACTAGTCCTTTATTAAAATAAATATATAAATAAATGTGAGGGTAAATGACAAGCTCACCTCCAGTTAATATCTGCAGAGAATCTTTAAGGTTAAAACTTTGGAAAGCTTCCAATGAGTTTTGCTTACAGGACCAGTTCGGCTGATTTCCATACTGTACTGTAAGTGCTGCTGACTAATAGGATAATAGAGGTGACTGGTAGCTTAACTGCAGTGAGGTTAAGCAGGGTGAACTCACCCAAGCTGAAGTTCACTCAGCCATAATAGCCTCAGGCCTGCAGAGACCTGTTAGTTTTTCATGCCCTTGGCTAAGGTGACTGCATACCTTCACACCCTCAGGCCATAGGAAAATATTTACTGTCATTGGCTTTCATTGAAAGTGTCTGGAATTATTTTTGCGGCAACCTTTATCAGATCCATCGAGTCAGCCGAATCATATTTCAAGGCCTGCAATGTGAGCTAAGAGTGTGAAGAAATATGTGGCAAATAAGTCATTGATACTTTTTTTAAAGCATGTACATGAAATTAGGTGTAACTACAATGAAATACTGTATTTTAACAGTTAGAAATGGAAATACATGCGGTTTAAAGGAAGCACATTGCTTTGCTTAATCAAAGCCAAGACTACGTCTTTCATAAGTGAAGCCTTGCCTGTAGTTCTGTGGCATGCACTGCATGAGTTCTGAGCCCAGAGACCCCTGAAAGCTGCTGTTTGAATGCAGATAAGTTCATCATTTGATAGAACATTTCCTCTCTGGTTTCAGAGCTGCATGCTGTCTTAGGCTCAACAGATGGGTGGGCACTTGGCTAGATGGGGACTTCAGCTGAACATACACGGTGGAATGATGGCTTCTAGCAGAGAGAGCGTGTGTGTGCAGGGGGGCTGGTGGGAATGGAGTGTGTGAAGAGTGAGGGAGGAGGTGCAGATAATGTGGTTAGGCTGGAAGCCGGGCAGTAGGAATGGAGGTCCATTTAGAGCAATGTCCCATAATATCCTTTTCTCTCTCTTTTTGTCTTTTTTCCCCTGCTCTGGGCAACATCTCTGGTTGTGATGGTAGATGTGGTTTCATTTGTTGCCATGGGGTTTAGGACCAAATATACTGGGTTATAATACTGTGTTTAAAATATTGAAGATATTCATTGTGGTTTGTTGTATTTCCTTGACCTTCAATATTTAACCAACGGTGACAAACATTTGGCCTATGGGCCAGAACTGGCCCCTCAGATAAACAAAAAGTCCTGGTGACATTAGCAGTAATACACACGCATGCAAATGAAAGAAAAGTTATAATTATTTCTCAACCTTGATTAAAATAATTTTTTAAACAAGTTTGGAAATCCATCGTAATCTTAATATTGTAGTTCACATGTAATGAGACAAAGGGAATATAAATAAATGATTATCATCCAGTGGTTTCTAAATATACTGACTTCAATATATAAAACTCTGGCAATGTGTAATATGAATATCTATCTTTGTAATTTTTTTCTTTAAAAAGACGGAAAATAATTAAAAGTAAATTAAGATGTATTATTGCATTGGTGCTCCATCCCCATCTGCAAAATAACAAAACTCTGGACCCAAAATTTCC
This sequence comes from Oreochromis aureus, assembly GCF_013358895.1. NCBI lineage: Eukaryota > Metazoa > Chordata > Actinopteri > Cichliformes > Cichlidae > Oreochromis > Oreochromis aureus. The sequence goes on along the minus strand of NC_052962.1, from coordinate 9,022,162 downwards.
TCCTATAGCAGGTGAGCACTTCCAGTATCTAGTGTGTAAGTGTGTGAGGATGCACAACACCCACTTTTTAGAGCACTTTGTAGAACTGGTGAGGTTAAAAGGCCCTATGTAAGTGCAGGCCAATTACCTTTTTTACACCAGATATTTTGGCATATCATAGCAGGGAAAGCATAAAGGTGATATCATCAAACGTGACCTCGATCCATACAGGTGAGCTAAAGTATCTGCTGTGAGTCCTATTTCATTCTACTTTGAATGTAACTCAAAATCAAGCAGTTTGCAGTACTGTTCAAGATTGTTTTTTTGTTCTTGTAATTTTAGAATTAATTTTGGCACCAATTAACAGTATTTTTAATTAACTAGTCAGTTTGTTCTCTGAGATGTTCATTGTATTGAACAGTCAGGAGGTAGTTGAGGACAGCTACTCACTTTAAATGGAAAATGTAGCAGCAATCTATACAATTTCAAAACCAAAATGTGAACAATTAACAGTCAAGGGAAATGGCTTATTATATACATATATATGTATTGACTACAGGCTAATAATACAATAGCTACAACCTGCACACAAAGATGTAATGCTAGAGCTTTACATTCCCTAGGCATACTGTATAAAGGTGAGTGACTCAATAAAATAATAGTCTTATTGTTGAAGTCGTTTGTTCTTTTGAGCATCTGACTCTTGGGGAAAGGGGATAAAAAATATTCTGCTTCTACATATCCCTTTTAGCTCTTAAGCTTGAACTCCAGCTTCGGGGTCCGAAAATTAGTTTTGTTAAAGGGGGCATAATGCAGACTTTCCTTTGATGTGGCTCTAACATTAACGTCCCAATTCCTTTGCAGATCGGCAGTCCTGATCTGCAGAGAGGGCCGGGGGTGTCAGCCTGTCACAAGACGCTGTGTGTTGGTAATTTCGTTTGAAGGTGTGAGTTGTGATACACTTTGAAGGTATAAATTCATGTGGATACCCTCCAGTGGTCACAAGCCTCACTCTTGTAACCACTGGTGTGTTTTAAATTTAGAAAAGGCTCATATTTCTTTTTTTCCCTTCTTGATAGGAGAGCTAATGAAACCTAAAGTGTATAGCCATGTGTTTGAGTTTGTTGATCAAAGAAAAATCTGGGGCTGCCTGTCACCCCTTTTTGGTTGTTATTTGCATATTTAATGTTGATGATGTAATAACCTTGAACCCAACAAACTTAGTGCAGTTAGCTAATGCTTCTGGCTCTAGAAGCAGTGCTTGGTTCTGGCTGTTGATAAATTTATTATCTGAAAATGCTAAGCTAAGTATACAAAACAATACCTATTATTCAGTTCTTATAGCCTACTCCTCTTAGTAGTTACCGCTCCATGTAGTTGTCAGCTATATACAGCAACACTTGGGTGAATTTTGATAACATAGGGTGGTCACCAAAATGTACAGTTACTGAAAATAATGACTAGCAACGTTAAGCTATGGCTGTCATGCAAGCGCTAGCTTTTTTTTGGCAACATATATATATGTATATATATATTTGACTTTTTCAGGTTGTGAGTGACCTCAACCAAAGAATCAGGAACACTCTTGTACAGTAAAGACATAAAAGTTAACTCACATTAACCCCACATAACTCAAGAATATACGTAATATCAGTTCCTGAAAAAAACAGTAACTGTTGCTGTTAGCTAGCTAATAATAATATGAATGTTGATGATGCAGTTTATTTTTAAAGCACGCATCAAAGCCAGCATTACAAAGTAAGTCAAAATGAAAAATAAATCAGAACTCAGTTGAAATAGGTCACTCGAGATTCAGGTGGGGCAACATGGTGGCATGGTGATTAGCACTGTTGCCTCGCATCAAGAACATCCTGAGTTTAAAGCCATCATTTGGCCATTGCTTCTCTGTACGGGGTTTGCATGTTGTCCCCATTTCTGCGTGGGATCTTTCTGGGTACTTCAGCTTCCTCCCACAGTCCAAAAACATACAGTTATTCATATTAGGTTAATTTACTTACATTAATGGGTATAAATGATATCTGTCTCTCTGTGTTAGCCCTGTGACAGACTGGTGACTGGGGCCAAAATAGTGTCCATTTAGGGTTGGAAGGCTACAGCATTCCACTTTTCAACTACTGTTAGTAAACCACCTGAAACCATTAACCCAAACTTTCTTTTTCCATTTTGGAAAACCTCAACATACACAACCCTCTAGACTGTGTTACTACAGTAATAGAAGCAATGTATATGATATTACTGATTAAACAGGGCCTTTATCAATCTGTAAATCAAAGCTATATGTCTTTACTGTAGAATTAGAAAACATAAAAACAGCCACAAAAATAAATAAATACATAAATAATTAACTGGTTCATTTTTTGATTGACAGCATGCCTTTGTCCCCAGGTCATGAAATTTTAATGTATGGGATAATGTCAGCTGGTAATTACAAAAAAAGGAGGTAAAATTGGATTTGTGCACTCTCTGCAGTGCCACCAATGTTACTCTGAAGGCTGGGTACAGGGCAATCAATACTGTGAACATTCACAATTCTCCTCAAATGCTACCCTGGAGTTGTTCAATTAACAATGAATGGTAGATGGATTTTGTGGTTTCAAACGGTGTCAGGATTTGTGCCTTCAAAAAAACTTTAAATTCTATTGAATCTGTCAGTTTTAAATTAGGAAGAGTGTTTGCTGGAGAAACAGCTTACAGTCAGCATTTTCCTTTTCATTTTATTTTGTCATTAGACGTCTTAGATTAGAAACCAAGACAATATATTTTGTTCGGTTAAGTATAGTTGTAGGAAAAAAAAGTACAAGCACTGAATTCATTTTATACTGCTGGCAAAATTGGTACAGGGTCTGGCAGGTTAAATGAAGCATAGGTTAATTAATTTCAGTATGTGGGGCTAAGAGGTCGGCTCACACTGGTTTTGAACATCCTCGGAGACGAAAGAGAGTTTGTCTGTTGTCACTATGAGAGAAAGATAACCGATGAAAAATGATCATTTCCACTGAAATATTATTAAATATATATATATGAAAAAACATTCTGTACTGTAAACAACACCAAACAGCAAAATAAAAGACTTGCAAGAATGTGTTTTTTTTTTAAACACAGAAAGTGCGATGCATGCTTGGCTTCAGCTGCAGTATCTGTGCACCAAATAGCAATATCTCCCAGCATGAGTCGTACAGCCCTCTGGCAATATCCTTCTCACATAGAGCCAAGGTCACTTGGCTAACTACAGTATCTCATCTCACAATGCAAAAGGATTACCATTTTTTTGGGCTACTGTCCATTGGGGAAGCTTCCTCACTATTGCTCTTCTTCAATAGCCCCTCCAACATCAAGTGCTGTCGACTCCGAGCTTGTGCTGCCCTTTGTCATTCAGTGTGTGTGAAGTGTTGCTTGTATTCTCGCAGTTTTCCAGGTGCACACCTAATTACACCTGTGGAAAAAAATGAACCAGAGCCCTTTTTGGCTTATTTCCAAGGATAGGTCTTTCACCTCCTCCCACTCATCTCTCTTCTCCTTCACCCGGAGTGAGCAGTCAGGTGTTAGGGAATAAATCCTTCTTTGCTGCTTCTCCTGATAGTTTATGCGGAATTTTATCTTTCAGTGTGGTCAAATAAAATCATCTGCCTTCAAGCTGGTTTGATAAAAATGGTTTCTAAGGAGAGAAATCCCCATAACAACCGTTTTCAAGAGTTTACTTGGCAAGGGAAGTAAGCTTTGCTGTCCTGACAGTGCCATTTTACACTGTATGAGTGTAAAAAAAAAAAAAAGTCAGATTAACAAGCAAAAGTTTCAAAGTTATCCTCACAGCAGCAAACTACTCAAGATTTGTGGATATAGCAACAAATGAATTAAAGTTCGTGTCATGTAATTAATTGCTTTTATTGGCATGTTGGTGTTTTGTGGCTCTGCAGTCATGGGCAATTAGGATTAGACGATTTGAGATATGGAGAATTGAGTGTTGCGGCCGTCTTCCAAGCAACAGCTCCACATGAGAGTGAGGACCCCAGGAGTATTTTACAGAGCGGATTATCAATTCACTGCTGCCAGGAGAAAAACTCTCTCTCCACTGGGAGATGCTGTTATTTCAAATCTTTGTCCAATTATATTATGCTCACAGGGGCTGTGTGCATGTGTGTGTGTGTTTGTGCACGCATGCATGGTGTACATGCAGGTTGAGCAGGCTTGAGAGGAGGACACTGTGTAGTAGGGATATAATCAAAAGTCGTGCTTGCAATCAGTTGGAATAGCTGGAGAGCTGCATGGCTTCCAAGGAGAGATGTGAGTCAGGGTCTCCAAGGAGGAGGTGTTAGAATGTTTTGTTGATGGAAAATCATAATCAAGCGTGTTTGGAGCGCTGGGGGTGAAGACAGAAATGTAGCCCACGGACTCTGTCTTGGTGTGGTCTTGTGAAGTATTGATTCGGCAACAGCTTCGCTTTTGATTTTGAGTAGTTTTTGTTCCCGAAGTCCTTGCCTGTCAATTTGTGAAAGCGCCTCAGAGTTGGTTCACAGCGTGGGTGTTAGATGGGTTATTGGCATTGTGTGACTCTTGCCATGCCTTGGCCTCTCCGAGTCGCTCAACTCTCTTTGTTGTTATTGGAGTAAAGAGCAAAGTTCATTGAAACTTTGCAGAGGCCTATTTATGGGAAAATAAAAACAGATTGAAAAAGCCTTCCAAGCAGTTTGCACAGTTTGTTTGGCTAAGATATGAGTTTTGTCCTTTAGGATGGAGCAAAAGTAAAGGATCACATATTAATTTGAGATAATAAAGAGCTGACCGTGGGAATAAGAATTCAGTCTTTCACATGGGGACAATTTTGATTACTAGGCCACCTGATGATCAACAGGAAAGAAAAAAGAAGATGAAAACAAGATAATTCTTATATGATAAGAATTAAATATAGTGTAGGAATCTGCCCTAAAAGACATTTAATACATGAAGAGTGGCACCTTGGTAAGAATTTAATCATCATTTTGTATTGAATAACAGATTTGCAAAGTGGCCAAACAAGCGCAGACTTCAAACTGTAGATCATAATTAATGATAAATTAAGATTCATCTTTATCTGTTATGATGTAGCAAATTAGCAGACACAGACGCAGGCATAATCCTGCAAACTTGTAACTGGTGATGAAAAAAGAAATTCCTGGTTCACACAATAAAAGGAATACAAACATTATTAAAGAAATAATAAATAATAATAAGAACACTAATAAAAATGTACCACCTCTGGGTTAATAATATGCAATTAATAATAAAAAATAAAATTCATAAAACTTACACTTTGTGAATGCTAGGCTCTTCCTAGACACACTTGCTCCCTAAACAAACAAGCACGCACACACACACACACACACACACACACACACACACTGTTACGTGTCCAAGACCACAAAAAGCTTCCCCATAACATTAACTAAAAGTAATTGGAAAAAAAGGCCCAGAGGCAGCCTGACCTCTAATTAATAAAGAGTCTTCTATTAGCTAAAACTATACACCAAGCAGAGGAGCAACCCCCCCACCACCCCACAGCTAAAACTTTAAAATGAAAAACTATAAAACAGCAGCATAAATTCTAAAAGGAAAATAAAACTAGATGGGTATTTTTCCTGTGCAACCTCCACACAAGGAAATAACCTGCACACATAACAGCATCAGGAAAAGGCACTGAAGATAAAAGACAAATATCAAAAGAGTCTCACGTCTGCAGCAAAGACTATATATAAAAGTTGAATGTAGCGCCTCTGACATTAGTCTCAAGCTTAGTGTTTTGGGCTGATGCTATGATAGTTTTTTGGAGCCAGAAGATAGAGTATAGATAAAGTTCATAAACTATGCAGGTACAACTCAAAGATACACAACATGCTAATGAGCGCTAAGTAACAGACAAATTAAATACTGCGATTTTACCTTCCAAAACTGAAGAACACATGTTTTGGACAGTACTTTATGTAGTATTTTATTTACTTAATTAACTTAAAATAACATGATTTAGGTGAAGTTATCACTAAATCTGTCGTGGGTACAGCATCCTTGTTCAGTGAATCTGTCATGTAAACAGGCTTTGGTTGCATGCGCTTGTTCAGCAAGTAAAACTTTTAACTGCTAACATGCTATCATTTAGCATTTAGCATGAACAAACAAAGAAGCCAGGGTCCCTTCGGTACTTCATACATTCCAATAACATGTGAATTGTGCTGAATCATGACCCGGTTGACGTTCTTGCTCGTCTTACCTTCATGAACGTTTTTCTTTCTCTGTCCACTTTTTGTGTTTCACCTGTTTGTTTCTCCAGCTAGCTTCTCTTGATGTCTTCTCCTTTCTCCTTTGTTTTAAACTGGATTACCTGCCACCTTCTGCAGCACCTTTTGTTTGCTCACGTACATTTTAAGCATGAAAATTATTTATTTCATCAGTTATTTATAAAAAACAAGATTAATTTTTAATGTAAGTTATTTTAACTTTTATTGTTTTTGTTTTTTTTAAATATTTAATTCATTTAACAACCTGCCTTCAGACTCTGGTATGCGTTTTTCTAAATGGGTCTTCTTACGAACTTCACCAGCTTTACCAAAGTGTGATACTTAAACTATTGGAGAAATAAACATTTACAGGAGTCCATAGTTATTGTAATTCATATTTCATCTCCACTCTCATCTTCTATTGTTCCGGTTTTCTTCAAAAATAAGAACTTTGACCTGTTGGTGGCACTAAAGGGATCACCAAAGACAGCATTCATCCTCAAAGACCCACTGATGTTCAGTTTCCGTTTTATCACTGACTTGGTGGGAGCTGGCAGCACAGGCATCAGTGGAATGTGAGAGTGATAAACAAGTTTATGGAAACCATATGAAGCACTACCACAACTCCTGTTTCAAAAACAGGGCTTTGGAAAATTTGATTTACAGTTGCAGAAAAAAACTTTTTGTGAACAAGAACGTTTTTGAGATTGGTCAACAAAAATGAAATGAGATAAAATAAAACAAAAGCCAAAAACAATCCAGTCAAAAATGAAATTTCAATCAATTTCAAGTCAGCTTTCTGACTCTGCTGCATTGATTTTAATGTTGTTTTTTTCATTTCCCGTCTATTGTGAGTCTGACAGTTTCAACTGAATGTAATACTGAATCGGTTTTATTTCTGCAAGTACACACATTTTACACATTAGGAATACTTCTGGTGGTTGTTTGTTTTTTTATTAGATTCCAAGATATGACAGAAAATACTCCAAAGGCCCTGAAATGAATTGCAGTTTGGTAGAGCAAAAATCCCTTCTTTATGGCTGGGTTCCAAATCAGAGAACATGCACTCATGACCTCAGTTAATATGAAAACCCGACCCTGTGTATAAAGGAAACTTTTGACACACACACACATACACACACACACACAGTAAAAATTATAAGGTCACAAAAATATCATGATGAAGAGCAACAACTTCAAGACCATCTTGCCAATATTTGTGGAAAGTGACAAAGAATGGAAACAATAAATGGACGGCTTTCTCAGAAAAGAATAAAATCCCTCAAGAGAGCATTTTAAGCTTAGGATTTCCAGCCAGGAAGTGTGATGCATACCAAGTATCAGTTTGTTAAAAATACACAACATCCCTAATCGCTGCTATTACAATCATGAAATGTAGTTATCATGTAGTTATTTTGTTATTATAGTTATCATACTGATATAAATGAAAAACAAAGATTAAGTTGATATTTTTATGTCAATGTTATGTGACAGTGATAGGGAATTTTTATTTTGACAGTTGTTTGGCAATAACAATATCCCAAAATACCCATATCTTGAAAAACAAATAGTGATAAGTATATTAGTGATAAACAAGCCCGGTCTAACATCAAAACATGAAATAGTCACAAAAAAGCAATTCATTTGTTTCTGTTTGTACACAAATTATGATTTTTTAAGCAGTGCATTGCAAAGGGATTACATTTCAGTATATTACCATGGTAACAAAAAAAGCAGAGCTGTAAAAATGATTGTAAAAATAACCTCAAAAAATGACACTGGGTTGTTTGCATAATTCAAACTTGTTCAAAAATGTTTCACTCCACCACCAAACTCTTCAGATGCCAAATGTGGACTCTAAGTGGAAAATACTGATACAGATGCAAAACTTTGCTCAGGGACACAGATATAAACATTATATAAACCTTATAACTTTTAAATTCATATAAACAAACACATATCAGAAGTTGTGAGTGTTTCCCAAACTGCTGTGAGATTGGAATGTGGCATCACATGTGTCAGTGATGCAGAGGGTGCATGGATGATGAGAGACAGGCAGAATGATAGCTGTTGTTTGGTTCAGATGCTTCTTCTCTACTGTATAAATTGGATTAATATTTATTTTCTGTTTTTATCTCATCTGTGTTTTCTGTGTTTTGCTACAGGATTTGTGGTCAATTATCATTCCCCAAAATCTATGTTTATAAATAATTTTAAAATCATTTATCATAATTTGGACTTTATTATTTGCCTCTCACAAAATATAATTTGCTTTAGAAGTTATTATTGTAATATAGTGTATTTTCCACACTATAAGGTGCACTTAAAATCCTTTCATTTTCTCAAAAATCGACAATGCGCCTTATATAGCATGTTCTGATGCTCGTTATGTATGAATTCTGATTGTGCTTACTGACCTCGGACCAATTTTATGTGGTACACGGCGCTCAAAAATCTGTCAAAAAATGTTTTAGTACGACTTTGGTAAGCTACGCAGCCGCACCTCTTGATGGATTTTTCAGAGCATTGCGGCTACCGTAGTCAGGAGCCTCGCGGAGTAATCTGGGTCCAAAGCTCCGTCCCCTCCAAGTCCCAAAGTCAAACGAACACTGTGGCATCACTGAGAGTTAAAAACTGTCTAAATTCTATCATCTTTAATAAAATGACCGGCGTTGATGCTTTACCAGGTGTAACAACTAAGGTTAGCATCCAGGCATCCATGAAAACAGAATTTCTTAAATTTAACGGAGTTAGAAGTTAGCAGGAAGTTAGCTCGCTAGTTTCCACCTAAACATGATATAGCATATTCTGACTGAGAGATTTCTGAAAAAATAAAACGTACAGCTCTACTATCACGTCCAACATAAATGAAGACAGAAAACTAAACAGCAGTGAGGTTTGTAGGGTAACTGAAGTTGGGCTAGCTGGTATATAATGATGTGCTACGTGATCGCTAATGACACAGCTATGTTAGCATTACATAAACACAGTGAAGCTGGAGGATGAACGCTAACTTTTTTCCACTTGATAAAAGTCAACGTGAGGGTTCCTGATGGTTAGAGATAAATGCAATCCACACAGGTGTGCACACGGGTGTTCACTGTTCGTAGACATAAACTACACCTTTCTTAGCTGCTACTTCAAAGCACATTGTGCGCTGTCTGTCCTGCGTGCTGCACAACAACTTTCAATATTTAGTATTTACTGCTGTTCACACTCAGCTAGATTAACGTGATGGTGTTGTGTTTAGTATGTTGCTTTGTTTTTGTTTGGTTTTTTTTGCTTGTCTTCTCTTTTTTTTCTCTCAACAGGTGATCCAGGAGATTTTTTTTTTTTTTTCTTTCTCTTTGTCTTTATAAGTGCCCTTTCTCACTGTCCCTTTTCCCTTCTGTTTTTCTTTTCCTTCCTCTCTTTCTTTCTCCCTTTCCTATCCCCCAGTCATGTCTGTCCCATCTGTAACAACTGAAAATAAAATAAATAATAACAACAAAGTTTGATCAAATGGACCAATACGGCAATGCCATGATGATCCATTTGGCAAAATAAATCCATTTGGTATCCTTGTTGGTCTTCAGACAACAATTCTGACGGCTTAAGAACCAAATGGGACAGACAAAAAAAAAAAAAAAAAAAAAAAAAAATAGAGACAAATGCAATCGCATGGCAGGATGCTGTAAACGGACCAAACTTCAGTCAGAACAACTGAGATAATCCATACGAGGTTAGTCATTAATATACTGCAACAACATGGGAATAGAACAGCTGCGAGAGAATTCAACATTAATGAATCAATGGTACGGAAGTGGAGGAAGCAAGAAGAATGAGTTGAGTAAAGTTTGGCTTATCTGACTGTTTTGTTTCACTTAATAATCCAGTGGGCCTTCTGTATGAAAACAGACCCGTTCATTAGCGGTGTGCGATACTGCATATTTTGGTATCGATCCGATACCAAGTAAATACGGGCCACTATTGCCGATACCGATACTTTTCAATAAATAAGGTGAATGTGCCATTGAACTGCTAAATCTCAATTAATTTTCACGACCTTAAGTGTTTTTTGTGATGTTTCCTTTTTTATTAAAACCCAGGACATAATTAAGACAAAGTTTATAATTAAATAGAAAATGCTTTATTATTGTGGCGGGGCGTGGTCTGCGATGCCGCTGCAGGTGAGATGGACTCATCTGCACAGCATCTACAATGCTCTGCTTGTGTTGTTGTTTTTGGTGGTGATGTGTATGTCTGGCAGCGGGAGAGCTGCAGCCGTTGAATGTACTGTTAAAGCAACCGTGTGATTATTGTAAGGGTGGACAGCGCACGGGAAGGACCGGCTCGTGGTGAGCTGGAGGCTGGCGTGCCAGCGGGACCTGCCAAGCTGGAGGTCAAGGTACGCGCGAGTCATGGCATGCTGTCCGGTCCGGCCTCTCTTCCAACAGAGGCCGGCATGCTGCGTGGTGTGCGTGCCGGCTGCCTGCCCAGCTGCCTGTGAGCCCCTGCTCACTTCGTCTGCTGCTTCCACCACCGCTGCTTGCCACATGGGTGGCCACCGGACCAGCTCCGGGGCTGCTGCTGGAGGTGCGGGTGGCCCCCGGAACCACCTCATCACCGATGCCGCTGAATGCGCGGGTGACCGGCAGAGTGGAAACCCCCCCCAAAGACGATCATACATCATGATGTGATTTAGGTTCCCATAACATAAGTAATCCCTGGACTCTGACACACACACACACACACACACACACACAGACACACACACACAAACTCTAATTCGTGGGTCCCCACATACAGACAAACACATCCTATACCCTCAACTATGCCAGATGATCAAAACAACTTCATGGGGATTCTGGAACGAAATGCCCCGCAAATGTCCCATCCCCTCCACCCATGTCTTTTCTTGCCTTTTGCGCTTGTTTTCCTTTCACACTCTCAGCTTCTTAGCAGCAGGAGTGCAGCGGTGTTGCTGAGGTACTAACAGACATTTTGCCAGATTGCTAAGAACTTCAAAGTGTGTTTGACATGTACACTTGGGAGGCCCACACTGGGAGCGAGAGTGGCTCATGCTGAGACCTTAGAAGAGGCCTTAAAAGCACCACGTGTATATATATACTATTAACATTCAAAGACGCTTGCACTTAGCTGACTCTCACATAGCGCCTTTGAATTAAGTGTGTGTCATATCTGTTTACAGCAGCAACAGTAATGTACTGCAGGTTATACTGCCATGTGTGACTGATAAGGAGTGAAGAGACCCATGTTTTATGGCCTAGATAGCAATTAAAGGACTCATTCCAGCTTTTTGTTTGACATTTGAGGCACTAGGGGATACTTTATTGTCCTGGCTACCACATTTGTGTATGTCCTTGTTTAATATGATGAAACTTTCTATTTGGGAGAACAACTGTTAATTCTTCCGCACAGTGAATGTTTTAAAGGGGAATAGCTTTTCAGAATTTAATTTAGCACTTCTTCCACAGAACATGACAAGTCTGCATACAAAAAGCTTTCAATCCTCTCAGTGCACTTGAAATCTTTTCATTTCATCATGATACACCAGGGTTTTTCTGCCTTGTCTTTTTATCTTTGCAGCCTCCGCGCTTGCCAATCACAACACTCAATTTACGACAATGCTCAAGTGGACTTTAAATATGAAAAGTGCAGAGAAATTGATTTAAAGCAAGAGAAAGCATGAATGAGTAATGAATTCAGTAAACACTAGAGTAGAAATGAATTGAAAAAACGTTCCTGTCATTAAAATTTTGTTCATACTGCACGTGCACTAAAAAAAAGGGGTGCAGAAGAAAGAGAAACAACCATCCCCTACTATCCCCTATTTTTCACAACATAAATGAGCTTTCACTGTTTGTATGTTGAGGAAAAGATTGTTTTATACCAGCAATCAGGATGGGCTGTAAAGATACAAAGACACAGAAAATATATGAACATGGCATTTATTTTAGACAGCCGTACATTTGCTTGGGGGGGTACACTCGGCCCCCCCATCAATCTGTTAAAGGGATGACTTCTGTCATTCAGATGTCAGTGACTGTTGTGTTATTGTTCGTCACAGCTTCATTCAGACCTTGTCATAAATGATGTGAAGTGTAAAATGTTTTGTTTTCTTTGTTTCTTTCTTCGTTGTGTCGCAGCTGCTGCACCGCCCTTTGCACATGGACTCAAAGAGAAAGCTTTCGAAAATACACCATAGAAGGATGGTTTTTTTATCAAACTGCAAAGCTGGAAACAAAAGCAGAAAAGAAATAAAGACATGCATAACCATAACCCTGTGAGTCAGAGGATGCTGCTTGAGGCACTTTAGACTTCAAACAATATTGAAAGTGATTTGTTAATCACATCAGGGTAGACCTGGAAAGATTGCCATCGCACCTTTATGGTAATGGACATGTTATACATCTAATTTATTTCTGGATGACAGACAAAACCTCACTATTATCGTTCGTGATGAACAATAACCCACATTTGAGTTTCTGGCTACTTGGGGGCACTGAAACAAGATACAAGCACAAGAATGTCATATTTTAAATTCTTAAAAAATCACCTTCGTGAATAGATCTTGTTGTTGTTCAGAGTGACAGGCTGGTAGAGAAAAGTTTTTACAATTTTATGCCACCCAAATTGTTATGAATATTAATCATCATTCAAAGTCAGCTTCTGAGAAAGTCCAACTTTAGCTTCAATTTTAAATACTCGGTTGTGTCCTTTAGCTGGTCTCTATGATTGCCACTTTACCATTTGACACTGGGTCGGCAATATGCAGTGCGTTCATCAAGGTTGTCTTTTCATTAGGTGGAAACAGCAACCATCTGCATCTTGAAATGAGGTTGGTGAAAACTATGAGCGAACAAAAACACCAAAGCTGCGTGCTGTAAAAAATACTGAAAAATGCTTAATGCAGCTTTAATACTACCATAATTATTATACACATATACTGCTACACATTCTAAAATGTTAGCCTTAGTTTAAACGAGACACTGGCATTTACTTAGAATGTTTTGCTTTTGCAGTGGGGTTAATTGTACTGTACTGTGCAAAGGTTTTAGGCAGGTGTGAAAAATGCTGTAAACAAAAAATGCTTTCAGAAACATAAATGACTGTTTATTGGCCCCAAATGTATTCTGCAGCAGGACAACGAGCCCAAACATACAGCCCAAGTCATTAAGAGCTATCTTTAGCGTAAAGAAGAACAAGAAGTGCTGGAAGTGATGGTACGGCCCCCACAGAGCCCTAATCTCAACATCATTGAGTGTGTCTGGGGTTACATGAAGAGACAGAAGGATGTGAGGAAGCCTACATCCACAGATGATCTGTGGTTAGTTCTCCAAGATGTTTGGAACAACCTACCAGCCGAGTTCCTTCTAAAACTGTGTGCAAGTGTACCTAGAAGAACTGATGCTGTTTTGAAGGCAAAGGGTGGTCACACCAAATATTGATTTGATTTAGATTCCTCTTTTGTTCATTCACTGCGTTTTGTTGATTGACAAAAATAAATGATTAACACCTCCATTTTTGAAAGCATTCTTTCAAAATGTCTATATATATATAAAAACATCTGAATTGTTATATATATATATATATATATATATATGACATTTCAGATGTTTAAAAAAAAAAGAACATACGGTGGCCCTGAGAGCTCAAATGCACTGCAGCTTGACCCTGCAAAACATGAACCATAAAATAATTACCAGGAAATTCTAATTTGTTGAAAATAAAGTGTTTATTGACCCTTCTGCCAATTAATTTTTTTTTTGTTTGCGTACTTAAGTTTCAATTTGTATGATCTTTTCTACATCCAACATTTTTATGCCCTTTATTTATTTATATAGGTTTTTTAGGGGGGAAATAATCACACTGATGATGCATAAGTCTCAAAAACCCATGAACCAACGTGATACACTTGCTGTTACAGGGTCAAGAAAACACCAACAAATGAAAATTGCTTCAAAAGCAATTAACAGAAGTTGAATAAAAAACAGCAGAAATAAAAAACAAACAAACAAACAGAAACGACACAAAAGCTCACAAGAGCCCAAAACACTACAGAAGTGTTTTTGGGGACACACTAATGACTAAAATTGTGTGATTAAAACACACAATACCTGCATCTTTTTGTCCTTCACAACACCGATGAATCCTTTGCTTATTTTAAGTGTGTCTCATTGTAGTCTTTTGAATGTTTTTGTTTCTGTCACTTCATGCTCATGATATCATATCGGAAAGAATTGGTCAATGTAAAACCGATTTCACCAACATAGAAGTGAAAGTGGTTAGCCAGTGTCTCTTGACTACTTTCACATCTATGTTCTGGATTTGCTCTGAATTTGGCCTTCACTAGCCCGAGGTCTAGACTGTCAGTTGCTCTTAGCTGATCTTAACTCAAGGACGCAGTCACTTGTCCCAGTTCCTCTGTGTCATATAGTCCAGTATCTGAAATGGGAGTTTTATAGTGGTACTGACATGCTCTCGTCCAACCTGGATATAGGGGTGAAAGACCAATCTAATGTTTCTCTATAAAATAGACTAATGTTCTGTTTTACATGTGTAACATATTAAATAACTAATGAAAAACTGTGATGAGATGTTAATTTGTTTTGCAAGCATGTCCCTGAGAACAGGGGGAATCTCTTTATTCCTTGTCTGTGGTTGTTTTTTTTCTCATCTGTCTTTGGAGGACAAACATGGCTGTAAAAACCAGCAATAGAATTTAAAGTTTAAGAGAAAATAAACAATAAAAGTACACTCTTTGAAAAAAAGGCTCAGGTTGTGTTTCTGCAAATAGCAGCAGACAACATCTTTTTATTTGGCAGCACCTGACATGGCTGATCTTAACTGACATTGTTTTACTTTTACAGGATTTCAATCTTTGTGAAAACTGTTGTGAAAACAGTTTCTGTGTTCTTTATGATTCCCCTTGCAAATTACTCATAGCAAACATTCAATCAGAAGAAAAGCTTTCTCGCAGCTAAACAGGTCATGTGAGGAAAATCTTCCGTGTCAAAAGTGCAGGGGTCAGTGAGGAGAGCCTGCCTGCTCTTTGCTTACCTTTCTGCAGGATGAGATTTCCATGGCAGCTGATGATGTGCACACCCTGGCATCTCATGCTATCCTAATAGCATTACCAAGGGGATTGGACTGCAGGACATAATGTGTTTGGACAGGTATGTCAACATGATCACCTCTCAGCTAATAAGATTTGAGAAATCAGTGGGAGGAAATGCACAGGGCCATTTAGTATGTGGGGATTTCACAAGGAAATCTTCTATATTGCACATATAGTTTTATTATGCACCTGTGTGGATTAATGAAATGATTTAAAGCAGAAAGCTTTAAATTCACATTTTGTTCTGCCATTCCACAAAAACAAGATCATAAAAGAAGTATTGCCAGTATCCACAACCTGCTTTTATCCTCTGTGCTGAGGAGGTCCATTGTTGTTACAAAACTATTAATAAAACATCAGTGAGTCATAGTGGTGAATAGACTGCCATGTTCCTTCATTACCACAACACTGTAACCTACCTCTGTTCTACATATACCACACCGTCCTGCTGACAGAAATCGTTAAAGAGCAGCAAAACTGGGATCAGTTGCATTTGTGAAAGCAGAAAAATATTCACAATGGTTACTCTGCAGAATCTTCAGCTTGCAGGTAAGATCATTGAATTGATTGATCAGCCTTTTTGGTGCTGCCAAAACTATCTTAGACACTTTGGAATACACTGACTTTCCACTGGTGCATCCATCCATGCAATTCACATTCACTGCTGTATTCTTGACTTCTATGTTTTATTATTCTAACAATTCAGTGCTTCAATATGTTTGATGCTTTTATCCATCATCAGATACCTGTACCAACCTAAACTGTATGTGGCTTCAGTGCTAAGCAGTGGTTTGTATCATATCTATCTAATAGACTCCAATTTGTTCATGTAAATGGAGAGTCCTCTTCACACACTAAGGTTAATTATGGAGTTCCACAGGGTTCAGTGCTAGGACCAATTCTATTTACATTATACATGCTTAAATTAGGCAGTATCATCAGAAGACATAGCATACATTTTCACAGCTTTGCAGATGACACGCAACTCTATTTATCCATGAAGCCAGAAAACACACACCAATTTGTTAAACTGCAGGAAAGTCTTAAAGACATAAAGACCCAGATGACCTTGAATTTTCTGCTTCTTAATTCAGATAAAACTAAGGTTATTGCCCCGAAAATCGTTTAAATATGGTATCTAACCAAATACTTACTCTGGATGGCATTACCTTGGCCTCCAGTAATACTGTGAGGAACCTTGGAGTCATTTTTGACCAGGATATGTCCTTCAATGCAAATATTAATTCAATTTCAATTCATTCAATTTTATTTATACAGCACCAAATCACAACAAAAGTCACCTTAATGTGCTTTATATCGTTAGTTAAAGACCCTATGATAATACATACAGAGAAAAACCCAACAATCATATGACCTCCTTTGGCGACAGTGGGAAGGAAAAACTCCCTTTTAACAGGGAGAAACCTCCAGCAGAACCAGGCTCAGGGAGGGGCGGGGCCATCTGCCGCAACCGGTTGGGGTGAGAGAAGGAAGACAGGATAAAAGACATGCTGTGGAAGAGAGACAGAGATTAATAACAAGTATGATTCAATGCAGAGAGGTCTATTAACACATAGTGAGTGAGAAAGGCGACTGAAGAAGAAATACTCAGTGCATCATGGGAATCCCCCTGCACCTATTGCAGCATAACTAAAGAAGGATTCAGGGTCAGCTGGTCCAGCCCTAACTATATGCTTTAGCAAAAAGGAAAGTATTAAGTCTAATCTTAAAAGTAGAGATAGTGTCTGTCTCCCGAATCCAAACTGGAAGCTGGTTCCACAGAAGGTTTCTTCCTGTTAAAAGGGAGTTTTTCCCTCCCAATTTTGCCAAACTGCTTGCTCATAGGGGGTCATATGATTGTTGGGTTTTTCTCTGTATGTATTATTGTAGGGTCTACCTTACAATATAAAGCAACTTGAGGCGACTGTTGTTGTGATTTGGCGCTGTATAAATAAAATTGAATTGAATTGAGTTGAAAATGTTACCTGCTAAAAAAATTCATACTTGAGTCAACCTGAGAGTGGCGCCAAAAGTGAATCAGTCCACACAGACTTCCATGTCAAGATGCCAAACTGCATCTTGCAGTTGAACCTTTCACACACTTTTGACATCAAAAAACCAAGATGGTGATGGTCAAAACCCTCATGTTGAGACTTTGGAATAGAGAGTCCAGAAACCGGTGGTGAATGTAATGGTTGCTATTTATCTTTTATATACAGTCTGTGCTGTAGACTCTTGCACTTTTTACTTTCTTCTTGGATAAAGGAACATATGTCAGGGTCCCTTTGTCTATCCGGCCGGCTCACTCCTGGCCACGTTGTTATTGTTTTCCTCTTTCTCTCTCTCTCCTCATTCTCCTGTCTGCCTGGGTGGAACATATTATGGGCTCCCACCTTCGGCCCACGCACCTGGCCTGATTATCCACCTGCTGTTGCTCATTGACCCAGTTTTCCTGCCACTACTTTAGGCAGTGGCTCAGAGCTTCTCGTCGCTGGATTGTTGAGCTATCTGAGTTCGTGTTTCTGGCATATTCCTAGTTCACCTCCTTGTGTTTGCTTACTATTTTTCTGACCTAGTGTCTCCTGTACATAGATTCCCTGGACCTGTCCCTTAACCTTCCTGGATACCTGTTTGCACGAGTGGTTTGGAGTGTGACGGAGCGTGAGTGGCTGAAGAGGAGCAAGAATGTGGACCGTTTCCCCCTCTTCCTTCCCTGGGACCCTGGACCCTTTGCCCCCCACCTTGTATAAATATTACACTATGGACTCTTTCAAAACTCTGAGTCTGCACCAGGGTCCGCTCTGGACTCTGAAGTTATGTTTAAAGGTAACTTTAAACATAAAGATAACTTTAAAGATAACTTTAGATCATGTCATTACCATTCTTGGGTGTAGCATGTTCCAAACTAATATGTTACTGATTTCATGTTATGACCCAAGGAGTGTTCCATTTTAAAACAGAACCTTTTAAATTAGACAGAGAAACAGTAGCAAACTAAATGGATTGGAGGTAGCACAAGGAAACTTGAATATGGATTTTTAACCATGATTTGAGATCATGTCCCAGTTTGAATTTCACTTTCAGTGCTAATTTCCAAACCATCTGAAGCTGACAGAACAAGCACACATATCATTTGCAGTTATTCACAGGCTATGATGGTGCCAGTAAATGTCTCACCTGACAGCCTGCCCAGGGTGTGCCCAAATGATCAAGTTACAGAAACGTGATAGGCCCTAGAGTCAGGTTCATTTTATGAGAGAGAAGACAAATATGCTCAAAGTGCATTTTCTTAAATTTATTAAGCAGTTAAAAGTTCAAGTTAAAAACAGCTGCCGTGTCTCTTTCCTTACTCAGGAGGCCCAAACGAGCAAAAGAGCACCACACCCAGGCAGTAAACACTTTTATTGCAGGTCACAGAAACAGAATGTTGACATGATTAGTTGCTACAGCTGAGGGTGGCCTTAGGTCCGATATCTGGCTCGTGTTTCATCTTATGCACCTTCTTGACATCCTCCTGTAGTAGATGATTCTTCCCTCTTCACCATGGCAACCATATCTAGGTTTGTGTCCGGCCTGCAGAGGTAGAGAAGGGGGGAAATAGAGCAATCCCTAACACCAGAATTTTTATCCCTGTTTTTCTCTTGCAGAGTCAGCCTTAAAGTTTTGCACCTTCTGGCGCCATCACCAGTCTAGGCAGACCATCCCCCTCCCTGTTCATATCTGTTATTGGCTGAGTGTAACAGTCTGAATCCAAAACTATTCTACAATACTTATTTGTGTGCAATAAGGATAAAACAAATTAGGAGGTATATAGACTTAAAGATAAAAATGAATTCTAGCAACGTTGTTTTTAAATGATCAAACTTTTTTTTTTTCCTTTGTCCGATAATTGAACACAACACACAGACGTGTACATAGATATAAAAATAATATTTCCAAATGGTGAGCATTGTAGCTTACTGGAAAAAAATTAATAGTAACCACCACAAAACAGATTAGTGCCTGATATTAATGCAAAATGAAGCAGCCAGGGCTTTTCAGCGTATTTTATAAAGATAAAACTATGCTTTTGCACCACAGATGAGCTATCATTCAAAAATGCTTTCTTTCTGCACACTTTACTTTGTGACTCACCTTGAGAGTGTCTTCTTGTAAACACAGCTACAGCTCTACAGTAGACTAATTAGAGCAGTCTTTGAATGGAATTAAGGTATTTCCTCCTCAGATACTTCTATCGTGAGCATGCCCATTAGAGGTAATTGGATTATTTCTACTCTGTTTATCTCTTAATTCTCCACATCTGTAGTTTAAGGAGGTTGGGGTAGCCTGGATAAAGGAGAAGCACCAGGGGAGCATTCCCACAGTGGGATTTCATCCCTTCCCGTTGGTCTCCAGGGGATGAAGCCTGAACATGTGATATTAGAACCTAGACGAGGGAAGACAAGGGCTTATTCATCCTCTATTACACACCGCAAAGGAGGGACAACTTCCTGCTTTAATGTGACTGATCCTTGTGACACAACGCACACGGTACCAGACACGATTACCCTCCAATCTAACCAGAAATTCTAATTTGTGGCAGCCGATCAATACACAGTACAAGGCCATTGATTTTTCTCAGAATTACATCAATGTGAAAAGCTAAAAGTGGAAAAGAAAATCTGTCATTTTATTTTATTCTTTCTGATCCACATTTTAGGCGGCAGACCTGATGGAAGAGAGAATTAGCTTTCTCTTTCTTCTCTCTTCCTCATGAGTTGGATTTTTGTGTACCTACGGCTTCACGAAGGTGAAAAGTAAACCCCTCGAACCATGTAATCTGGTCACGCTACCTGACTTTCTTTCCCACTGCGGAGAAAACTATGAAGCAAGACCTTGGCTTGCAAATAAATTTCTCGGCAAAAAAACAGAACGGTGCACTCCGCAAAAGTGACATTCACCTCTCCTTCTTCTTTGCCTCCCCACTATTTGATTTCAATACTGCTTATACATTCTTTGTCTCTCATTAGTTGAAATTTTCTCCAGAGCTTCAATGCCGCTAATTAATTATGCATTTAGGCACAACTGCAACGGCAGACTCTACATAACAACAGTGAATTAATGATCTGCATTTGCAAGACTGTCATGTGCGACCTACATTTTTTTTTCTTGCTGGGATTGTTTCTTTCTATTTGGAGCTTGCAAAAATAATTATACTCTAAACTCTGTTCTTACATTAAAATCAATCCTGGGTGTGATGTGCTGAGAGACTGTAGCAGCAGCAACAGCAGCAGGAGCAGCACTGCCAGAAGGAAAAAACGAGCTTCGGGGCTCGCTGCAAATTCCCTACACAACTTACACACAACAGGACTTTTTACACAACCGTGACATAAACAGTAGTCAGTCTGCCTCCTTCTCCAAACCCCCGTTTACCCCACCGTCGCTGCCTCTTCCTTCCATAAAATTCATTACTTAGCTTGATGTCATTGTCACTTCTGTGCACATCACAGTGTGCTCCGTTGACCTTTTTCTCAAAGTGCGCAGCGTGTGACAGATTCAAGGCTGTGCGACTTCTGTGTGCTGTTGCTGATCTGCCCATTTATAATAGTGAAATAAAGGAGATTGCAAGGTTATACACATTTCAAGAGCAACAAAGAAGCGCGGAAGAGGCTGCTTACATCTGCTACATACTTTGCTTTCAACCTTGGCAGACCTTGAAGTGCTATGCCTGCATGACTGGCAGCTAGAAAATAGTCTTTGGTTTGGGATGACAATCTCAAAGAGATGTGGAAGTGGGTGGCATTTGTTCTCCGAGATACTTTTTTTTGCATAGCAATGTAAAGCCTTGAGTGTCTCAATAAAAGCGCAGGACACACATTGTTTCTTCAAGGGAAAATCAAAATCCATTTTTATGGAGTTTTTATATTTACAACAAGGAAAAATAAAGTGGTTCTTTTAAATAATATCACAGTATCAGCATAGATTCACCGGGCACCTCAGCGAGAGAGCGCTCAAACCTACGCTGTGCAGCCATTCTCACTTATTATGAATGGCATCTTCACCGCTTCACGAGTCAACTGATTGCATGAATTACAGTCTCTGGAGTAATAAAGTCATTTGCATTGCCCTGGTTTACACAGCTGTGAAGAAGGACATCTATTTTCTCCCTTTGTCTCTGTTGCAGCAGCGATCTGCTGAAGCATTTGCCAGGTCTGTCCTGCAGCGACCACATCTGGCCCCTTCCTCGCTCTGTGCTAATTTGGCACCTGTGTAAAGTTACCTTTAAAAATAACTTCATGTCATTACGATTGTTGGGTGTGACATGTTCCAACCCAATGTGCTACTGTAATCACATTACATTTTTCACTGCTGCAGTAATATAACAGGTTAGTGTTCTAAATTCAGTAATTACAATACAGCTACAAATATGTCTGTATTTCTTCAATTATTTGCACTCTGGGTGACTTCAAATAAATCAAAGGAACTTGCTTTTTTCAGACTTTCACTACAATCATTTGATTTAAGTTGGTGTGTGGGAGAACGAAAATGGCAGAGCAGTCTACAGCTTTTCAGGTGTGTTGATATGGACATTACTTTTACTTTTATTCTACAAAAAGATGACAAGCCTGCGGTAAATTTCAAACTGGATCCTGGATAGAACTTTGCACTTTGATAACATCTGCGCTGCCAGCATGCTAATGCTAAGCTATCCAAGAACCCAGAGTGATTGTAAAGCTGATTGCATGCTGACCCTAGCCCAGCAGCCAAAGCCAGATCTTCAAGAGGTAACAAACTGATGAGCAGTCAGGCTGCAGCCTTATTTTCTACCTGTTCATTTTTCTAAAGTTTAATCACTGTAGTGATCACTTTGAAGTCTCTTTGAAGTGTTTAAAAAAAAAAAAAAAAAAAAATCGTTTTGTTGATACGTAAAAACTAAAAGAAAGATCATTTTTCTGTGAATAGGGATTTGTGTTTGTGTGTTGAACTGTAGCCTCAGGTTTATATTGTTAACTGGAAATTATATGACATTGTTTTTTCAGGTGTAGTTTGGTAACAAATTACTTTGACGAATAATTAAACAACACACTGCATTACTTTAAAAAAGAGTAATGAGTAATGTGTTATACATTACTTTTCTTTTTGGAATAACAAAACCAAAACAAATGATTACTACCATTTAAAAGTAATCTGTTACTCTATAAAGTCACCTACTATTTAGTTAACTTTTGTGTTGCCAAAAATAAAAAAACTTTTGCAATTAGCTTGTTAAGTTTAGAGTCAGGAGTTGTGGACTCGAGGGTTGTGCCAGTAGATGATGATATCAAAGTTAATAATGATAGGTTCCCAATCAAGGCAATCTAATTTTCCCACTGATGTGTTATATTAACATTCTCTTTGTGCTGAGTTTCATAGTAAATTACATCTCCAAAGTCACAGTTTCATATTACACGTCCATATATAACCCATACAAAAATGTCAGGTTGTGGTTGTGTTTATTGGGGGAAATTAGGGTTTTTCAAAAAATCTTTTTTTTTTATCAAGTTCATGTTGGGGCTTCTGCTCACTTAAGTTTAAATGAAGTGTGTGTGTAT
This sequence comes from Oreochromis aureus, assembly GCF_013358895.1. Taxonomy (NCBI): domain Eukaryota; kingdom Metazoa; phylum Chordata; class Actinopteri; order Cichliformes; family Cichlidae; genus Oreochromis; species Oreochromis aureus. Next base: position 8,999,225 of record NC_052962.1, on the reverse strand, counting down.
GTGTGTGTGTGTGTGTGTGTGTGTGGAGTGACTACATGATTACATCATCATAAAGTGAGAGAAAACAGGAACAGAATATTTCTGACTGCCTGATTGATTTTTGAGTCAGAGATTAATGTGACAGCATCTGCCGAGACACTGGTTTCTCTCATCTCCTTTGCTTTTTCCATCAGGCATTTTTGTTGATGAAAAACCCATAGATAATTGGGGATCCTTCTGGGGAAAACCTGGTCTTATTAGGAGAGATGGCATCCACCCCACTTTAGATGGAACAGCTCTCATTTCTAGAAATCTGGCCAAATTTATTAAACCTCCCAAAACGGGACTATCCAGAGTTGGGACGAGGAAGCAGACTCTCTGCAGCTTCTCTCCTGTCATCCCCATAGAAATCATGTTTGCTCCTGTATCATCAAAAGACAAGCCCCCCCCCCAAAAAAAAACTATATACAAATTAACAAAGAAAGATTGATATAACACCCTCAACGTCACCTGAGAGTAAATCAATTAAATGTGGACCATCTATTGATATTCCTTCTCCTCAAATACAAAATCTTGAATACTGAGGCAATATCTTAAAGACCTCACAGTATCTTATGAACACTTCACTCTCAGACTGCAGGCTTAATGGTGGAGTTTTCTCAGTCCCTGGCTGTACTTGTATTAGTCCTTTCTGTGACAAAGTGGATGAGCAGTTGCAATGCTCTCCATTTGTGCCATATGCGTTGACCTTTTTTTTTTGCACATTATACACATTATTCTGTTTCTGTTTATTTGCTATGATTTACTATTTGTCAAGTAACATTGCTGCACTCACTATCCTGGGTTTGCTTGTGTAAGCGTTCCGTTGCTGGCAAATCAAACATTCTGCAAATTAAGGCAAATACTCAGTTACATGTTTCTTTATATTTTATTATGTTACAGATTAAGTCATTTATTCATACTTACTTTGTTCTGTCTTTTCAGTCTTCATGAGGGTCAGGTGTAGGGAAACGCCCGCCTAGCATTTCCTCATTTTAAAGTCCTGATGATGTCACACATGACATCGGCAGGTCAAACCAAGTGGAGGGGTTTCTTTTTCCATAGAGATGCTTCCTTTTGTTTGTGTTAAGGTTTAAAGGGATTTGTTGAATGTTTTTCTTTTCATTAATAACGCCATTTAGTTGTGTAAATGTGCATATTAGAAGTGTGAAGAGGTTTTGTGTCTTTTAGATCATCTGTGTAGAGTTTTAGATCCCTCAGTTTGAGTGAGTGGTACTGGCTGGGCTAATTGGAGGGAAATTGATGGCCCTATAGGGCTTTGGAGCGTGATGTCACTGGAGGTGGGCCACGCCCCCTTCCGCCATGACAGTAGGCTAGACACAGGATACAGCTTCAGCTATGGTTCGTACGTGTTGTGTTATCAGTTGCAACATTTGATCACACGATCGTGAAGGCAAGAAGCTGGATAATGGGCTCTCTTTTCATCGTTTCTCAACCTGGAGGCAACGTGAGGGATCCCATGTATGCGATATTACTAAACAAAGACGTCAGGCTTGCATTGCGGCGGTGAGACGAGTGGATCGAGTTCTGTGCAATCCCCAGCTTTTTGTTGGTTTGGTCTCTGCATCTTCTTTCCGGTGAGTTCTAAATTAATTCATATCACTATTAAAATGCTTTTAGTGTTATTTTCAATGTGCTGAGGTCATAGATAATGAGATAAAACATCCTAATGTGTGATGCTGCAGAACCACGTCATGTCATCATGTCGATTGAGTAGCTTATGATTTAGCATTATTGCAGGCAAACCAGCATATGAAATGGATGTAAATCCAGACTGGGCACCAACACTGCTCATGGGCCTCTAAAAACATACTAAATTGCTCTCATTGTACACTAATCCGCACATAACTTCCAGATGAATCACACACCTGTCATGTGCACTAATTTTATCTTACAGGCTTTTATGCAGCTGCAGAGTCTGAAGGTGTGCCCGTGCAGAAGTAATCGATGAAGATCTGACAGAAGAACAACAACAAAATTACAATGTCATAGCTGTGGACAGCAGTTGTGTTGGACAAGTGGAGGTTGAGGTACCACCTGTAAATGTGGACAGTGGTGATCGGACAGACAGCATCACAGAAGCTAAAGGGCAGACAAAGCATTGTGTGTGCAATGAACAGGGCAGAGCAGAAATAAACACAACACTGCTTGATAAGATTGTTAAGGTTTGCTGTGTTTTGGTGAATATGTGCCCCAGTGTGGTTGTCAAACCAGTGCCAAATGAAACTTGCTCTTGTTGAGTATTCATAAAGCTGTTGTGTTGCATGTGTAGTTCATTGTAAATAATTGTACTTTGTGTGAAGTAGTTTCAATAAAACAGAAAAGAATAGTATACATGTTTTTTTTTTTTATTCTTGATCTTATCACATGTACTTAGCAAGAACATAAAATGAAATGCAAACTATTTACATGGCAACACACAGCTGGCATCAATCTTGAACCACAAAATGAAACATTACAGGCTATTTAGAGCAGCACGTTGTTTGGAGATGTATTTCCCAACAAGTTCAGGAAGACACACTTTAAGAAAGAAGTCTTGTGCTTGCTTTAAACGTGGTTCCCAGAAATCCACATCAGGAAGATGCGTATGACAGAAGGTCTCTCTGTGTCCACACAACGAGGTCACAGTGCAGTTTCATTCAGTCGTTGTGAGTGCAGTACCTGAAACACACAAAAACCACTTTTAATAAAAGGTCTGTAATGAACCAAGGCTAATATAGATGGGTTGGCTGTACGTGCAAATCAAAAACTGTAACAAGGAAGTTGTTTAGAAAGTTATCATGTTCAAACCGACTTACCTTTGTCTTAACGACAACGTACAGTTGTCGCAGCGTGGAGGCATAAAGATGGACAAATCTTGCACCCAGCCATTCGTGAATTGGATGTGGGCCTCCAGGGATTTATAATTCTTAAACTGGTTTGCTGTGTATGCGCTGACTCCACAGACAAGGTATGCAAAGATCGGGATAGGACAAAGGCGGTAGGTCGTCTGGGTTTCCACTCCACTTCCTTATTTCATACGGGTCCACATTACCGATGCATGCAATTTTTTGAAAGTACCGTCTCTTGGCGTCTGGGCGCAATCGGTCGCGATACAGCCCTTTGTCTGTGGAGTCAGCGCATACACAGCAAACCAGTTTAAGAATTATACTTATTATTATTAATAAGAACCTTCAGACTCTGCAGCTGCATAATAAAAGCCTGTAAGATAAAATTAGTGCACGTGACAGGTGTGTGATTCATCTGGAAGTTATGTGCGGATTAGTGTACAATGAGAGCAATTTAGTATGTTTTTAGAGGCCCATGAGCAGTGTTGGTGCCCAGTCTGGATTTGTTACATCTATTTCATATGCTGGTTTGCCTGCAATAATGCTAAATCATAAGCTACTCAATCGACATGATGACATGACGTGGTTCTGCAGCATCACACATTAGCATGTTTTATCTCATTATCTATGACCTCAGCACATTGAAAATAACACTAAAAGCATTTTAATAGTGATATGAATTAATTTAGAACTCACCGGAAAGAAGATGCAGAGACCAAACCAACAAAAAGCTGGGGATTGCACAGAACTCGATCCGCTCGTCTCACCGCTGCAATGCAAGCCTGACGTCTTTGTTTAGTAATATCGGATACATGGGATCCCTCACATTGCCTCCAGGTTGAAAAACGATGAAAAGAGAGCCCATTATCCAGCTTCTTGCCTTCACGATCGTGTGATCAAACGTTGCAACTGATAACACAACACGTACGAACCATAGCTGAAGCTGTATCCTGTGTCTAGCCTACTGTCATGGCGGAAAGGGGGCGTGGCCCACCTCCAGTGACGTCAACTCCAAAGCCCTATTTAAAGCCAGTCTCTACCAGATTCAAGGGAGAGGAGAGGTGAGCTGTGTTACCAGATCCATGGACTGTTGAGTTTTGTTAATTGAGTTGATTTGGGGAGAAGTTTTGTTAAGTTACACATTAAAATAAGTTCACTGTAAATAAATTGCTCACCTCTGGAAACCTGAAATGTCTGCGTAGTCTGCTTCCCTATCACCTTCCTTGACGTTCGAGTCTGACTACTTCACATTTTCCACAATGTTTCTTCTTCCATCCTCTCTTGTCAGGTCTCCTTATATTAAATCGTGTCCCTGTTTAGTTATTGTACTTCACTTCCTGCTTTATTTTGTCAGGTATTTGTGCCTTGTGCTTTGCTTTTAGTTTTACTTCCCCTTTCTTGTCTTCTGATTTAATTCAGCTGTGTTGTGTCCCAGGTGTCTCCACTTTGCGCTAATCACCTTTCTGTGTATGAATAGTTGCCGTCTCCATTTTTAATGGACCTATGGACATTTATTTATTTATTTTTAAAATCAAGTTCTGCTTCATAAGTCCTTTTTCATACAGATCTCTGATAGAAGGCTCTGACAACAACATAAACCAAGCAGACTCTGGGCTTGTTTTGGAAGAGTAGCTGAGGTGTTTCAAGTTAACTCTCATTTTTCTGTATGGGGAGTTGTTCAAGCTTATCCCAGCAGCTGCCCCATCTCAACCTGAAGCTCCAGCGATGATGGTGGGCTGGCTATACTTTTCTCCAATCCCATCACAATCCGCTCGTTCTCGTTACATTTAGCTAATTCTTCTCTCTTGGAGCAGCAGCCCAGCACTCAAGCCACATTACCAGGAGTCAGCAAGAGAAGGCAAGGCTCACAGCGGTGGATTCAGGAATGTGAGCCCGGAGTCACAATTACCTCAGCAGTGTCTTCTTGCAGTGCTGCCCAGCTTTCCAGCCGCTTCCCTGGCTAGGCTGTGGGCAGAGGACTATAAGCTTGTAGCTGTTGCTCTGGCTGGTCTCTCATCCAAAAGGAAGCAGAACTCCCGCCTTTGTCTCTTTTTCCCAGCCAGAGCCAGCTTATTTGCCCATGTTTGCTAATTCCTGTGGCTCTGAAAATATCTCCAGTGCTGGTAAATTGCAATAGTGCTTCCCATCTTTGAGTTGACCAGCAATAAAATGGCACGATTAAGACTGAATTTTCTTTTTCTGAGCCTGATAGTATAGAAAATGAGTTTTTTAATGCTGAGCATCACGAGTTAGAGCTAGAGCTCCAGCCATCAGAGGAGATAGCTCTGCTGAGCAGCCCGAGCTTTTAGAGCTACCTGAATATTCTGCACTACTGAGTGTCCTGGACATTCAATACAGACAGAATTGGAACCTACAGAACCTGCAGAGCCCCAGGCAGTGGATCTTGTGCCGCCTAAGGCTGAACCAATGGACTGTGCGGAAACCTGCAGTCAGCTGAGACTGAAGAAGTCACTTGGATGAGTGACGAAACGTTTCTCCCACAAAACTCTACGTCCAGATGAACAGATTCAACTTTTGGAGACAATGGACTGTGCATTTCTATCAAGTTCAAGGGTCTCGGCCTCATCTCGGCCACGTGTCATTCCTCCAGAAGGGTTCTGCCTCCTCAGTCATCAATAACCCCCAGCCAAACCAGTATTGCCCTATTGCTGTCACTTGGTGTTCGCTCGCTCTGCGGTAGAGCAAGGTTATTATCGTTAACGAAAACTAACGAAATAACGAAAACTAGAAGTGAAAAAACATTTTCGTTAACGGAAATAAAAATAAAAACAAAAAAAGGAAAACTAACTTGTTACGTCCCTCTGCAGCCTCTAATCTGCTCAGTGTGTTCAGCTGGTGCTAATTGGCCACACCTACTCAGGTGTGGATAAAAGCATACCTGAGGCAAGCTTCCGAAAAGCTCACTTGTCTTTGCATTGGTGGCACCAGCCATTTTAGCGAACCTGCTATGCCATTTTAAGAAAAACCTCTTCTCACCCACAATCTGGTGTTCATCTCTTTTTTTATGTTGCGGCCTTTGAGCCGGGTCGTAACTGTAATGAGTGTTCACAAAACTAACTAAAATTAACTGAATTTATTGCAAAACTGCGTTTAGTTTTCGTTGATGTGTGCGTGTCATACAATAGTCAAGGGTGAAAATGAAGTTTAGTTTCCAGGTTTTTTTCTTGCTGTGTCTCATTATGCCAGCAGGTGGCAGTACGTTAGTCGAGTCATCTGTGTTGCTGCTCCGTCCACGCGCAGAATCATGGCAGGAAAAGTCTGGAGAAAGCACCAGAGTCCAATTTGGGATTACTTTGAATATGACTGTGTTTTGGATAAAGCAAGTGTCTTGTAGTGGAAAGAGACAAATTATGAGAGACATTTCTAAAAGGAAAAAAATCCCACAAACCTTAAAGTGCACTTGAAAAGCTCACACAATAAGGCTAACCTAGCTTACCTGGAGAAGGTAAGGGAGCACACTCAACCCTCATCCCCAGAAACCGAAGCTAACCCCAGGCAAGGCAGCGTGATGCATCCCGAGACAACAGGACTGGGATATCTACATAACTGTGTGAGTCAATTGCCTTAACACCCGGTGCTGCAATATATATATACATTTTATAGTTGCCTGGTATCAATGGTTGTTCGTCTGCCTTTATTTATTTATTTAAAGAACCCATAGGTGGGAATGTGAGTTGTCTGTCTCTGCGTGTTAGTCCTGCGACAGACAGGCGACCTGTCCAGGGTGCAGGGTATGGTAGCTGGAATAGCAACATACCCAAGGATAAGCAGAAGAGAATGACTGATATGATGAAACTGGGATTTTGTTACACTTTATTGCAAACACAACTAAAACTATAACTGAAACTAATCAAAACTAAACTGAAACTAAGGATTTTCAAAAAAATAAAAACTAAACTAAACTAGCAAACAATTGGTAAAAACTAATTAAAACTAATATAAAATTGAAAATCTGAAGTCAAAACGAAATAAAAATAAAAACTAATGAAAATTGCAAAACTATTAAAACCCTGCGGTAGAGTATCACTTCCTGTTCCTGCTCAAACACAGTGGTGTTTCTGAGTAGCTTATCTGCTTAGCAATTTAATTAAAAACTGGTAGATATATTCTTTTTTCATAGTATAATCTTCACGTGCTTCATCCGAAGCACACTTTTTGTGTACTCACTACCTAATTTATAGCCAAAGTATTCACTCACTGTCTCTGTACTGTTTCGCTAGCTTAGCTTAGCTCGTAGCTGACTCGTTAGCACCATGGCTACTTCACCTGTCCCTCCTGCACTTTCCTGCTCATTGTGTCAGATGTTTTGTTACTCCTCGGCCTCCTTTAGCAGTAATGATACCTGTAACAAATGTAGCATATTTGCAGCTCTGGAGGCCAGGATTACTGAATTGGAGACTCGGCCGCACCCTTCATTCACCCGTAGCTAGCCAGGCCCCTGTAGCTGGTGCAGCCGAAGATAGCGTAGGCCCCGCTAGCTGTTCCCCGGCAGACCCCAAGCAGCTGGGGAAAGAGGGCGGCTGGGTGACGGTGAGGAGGAAGCATAGTCTTAAACTGAAGCCCCACGTACACCACCAACCTGTTCATGTGTCTAACCGTTTTTCCCCACTCGGCGACACACCCGCCAGGGGTCAAACTCTGGTAATTGGTGATTCTGTTCTCAGACATGTGAAGCTAGAGACACCAGCAACCATAGTCAATTGTCTTCCAGGGGCCAGAGCAGGCGACATTGAAGGAAATTTAAAACTGCTGGCTAAGGGTAAACGTAAATTCAGTAAAATCATAATTCACGTCGGCAGTAATGACACCCGGTTACGCCAATCGGAGGTCACTAAAATCAATATTGAATCGGTGTGTAACTTTGCTAAAACAATGTCGGACTCTGTAGTTTTCTCTGGTCCCCTCCCCAATCAGACCAGGAGTGGCATGTTTAGCCGCATGTTGTCCTTAAATTGCTGGCTGTCTGAGTGGTGTCCCAGAAATGATGTGGGCTTCATAGATAATTGGCAAACCTTCTGGAGGAAACCTGGTCTTGTTAGGAGAGACGGCATCCATCCCACTTTGGATGGAGCAGCTCTCATTTCTAGAAATATGGACCAATTTATTAAACCCCCCAAAATATGACTATCCAGAGTTGGGACCAGGAAGCAGAGTTGCAGTCTTACATGCCTCCAGTGTTGCCAACTCCTCAGTAAGGAAAACCGCTATTGGCTGTCCTAAAAGTCGCTAAATGACGTCATCACCTAATTTGCATAATTGGTCACGCTAATATAATTGTAACCTATGTTGTTGGAGAGAGAAATAACATCGTGGAAGAGACATAAAGTGAGTAAAAAACGTCCTAAATGCATTTAGAGTTTATTTAGAACTACAATTAAATTTCTTTTAGCAATTATTGTTTTTTTTAATGTCACAATTCCAACCCTGCTACTTTATCCGGGCTTGGACCGGCAAAAGTGACCCGAAATAGGCACTCTGGTGGAGTTACTTTGTGTTTGTGTGTGTTTATAAGTAGTTTTAAACCTTGTGATCCACAAAACAGCATAAGAGTAAAAGATTAAAAGAAGAACTGACTGCGTTACAGCACCGCTGCTTGTTGAGAGTAAAAGCGATGGCGCGCTCATCTTTTTTTTAGCGACTTTTTATAGAAAAAAAGTCGCTAGGGGGTCTGAAAACTCGCTAAATATAGCGACAAAGTCGCTAAGTTGGCAACACTGCACGCCTCTCTGCAGCTTCTCTCCTCCTGCTACCCCCCAAAACCCATTTCCATAGAGACTGTGTCAGCTCCCAAACAGACAAAAAACAAACCAAAAACCAGCAATAAACAACTTAAACATAAAAAATCACAAAGAAAGAACAATACAGTATCCACATCTGAACCAAAGAGTAAAACAGTGAAATGTGGATTATTAAATATTAGGTCTCTCTCCTCCAAGTCTCTGTTAGTACATGACTTAATAATTGATCAACAAATTGATTTACTCTGCCTTACAGAAACCTGGTTGCAGCCGGATGATTATGTTAGTTTAAATGAATCAACACCCCGAGTCATTCTAACTACCAGAAACCTCGAAGCACAGGCCGAGGGGCGGTGTGGCAGCAATTTTTCACACCAGCCTATTAATTAACGAAAGACCAAGACAGACTTTTAATTCATTTGAAAGCCTGATGCTTAGCCTCGTCCACCCCAGCTGTAAAACTCAGAAACCAGTCTTACTTGTTATCATATATCGTCCACCTGGGCCTTACACAGAGTTTTTCTCTGATTTCTCAGACTTTTTATCTGATTTAGTGCTCAGCTCAGATAAAATAATTATTGTGGGTGATTTTAACATCCATGTAGATGCTAAAAATGACAGCCTCAACATCGCATTTAATCTGTTATTAGACTCAATTGGCTTCTCTCAAAATGTAAAAGAACCCACCCACCACTTTAATCACACTCTAGATCTTGTTTTAACATATGGCATAGAAACTGAACATTTAACAGTGTTTCCTGAAAACCCTCTGCTGTCTGATCATTTCCTGATAACATTTACAATAATTGATTACACAGCAGTGGAGAGTAGACTTTATCAAAGTAGATGTCTTTCTGAAAGCGCTGTAACTAAGTTTAAGAATATAATCCACCCACTGTTATCATCTTCAATGCCCTGTACCAACATAGAGCAGAGCAGCTATCTGAACGCTACTCCAACAGAGGTCGATCATCTTGTTAATAATTTTACCTCCTCACTACGTACGACTCTGGATACTGTAGCTCCTGTGAAAACTAAGGCCTCAAATCCAAAGTACCTGACTCCGTGGTATAATTCTCAAACACGTAGCCTAAAGCAGATGATTCGTAAGCTGGAGAGGAAATGGCGTGTCACAAATTTAGAAGATGATCACTTAGCCTGGAGAAATAGTTTGCTGCTTTATAAGAAAGCCCTCCGCAAAGCCAGAACATTTTACTATTCGTCACTGATTGAAGAAAATAAGAACAACCCCAGGTTTCTCTTCAGCACTGTAGCCAGGCTGACAAAAAGTCAGAGCTCTATTGAGCCAACCATCCCTTTAACGTTAACTAGTAATGACTTCATGAACTTCTTCACAAATAAAATTCTTATCATTAGAGAAAAAATTACCAATAATCATCCCACAGATGTAATATCGTCTACAGCTACTTTTAGTACCATTGATGTTAAGTTAGACTCTTTTTCTCCAATTGATCTTTCTGAGTTAACTTCAATGATTACTTCCTCCAAACCATCAACGTGTCTTTTAGACCCCATTCCTACAAAACTGCTCAAAGAAGTCCTGCCATTAATTAATTCTTCAATCTTAAATATGATCAACCTATCTCTAATAATCGGCTATGTACCACAGGCCTTCAAGCTGGCTGTAGTTAAACCTTTACTCAAAAAGCCATCTCTAGACCCAGCTGTCTTAGCTAATTATATGCCAATCTCCAACCTTCCTTTCATATCAAAAATCCTTGAAAGAGTAGTTGTCAAACAGCTAACAGATCATCTGCAGAGGAATGGCTTATTTGAAGAGTTTCAGTCAGGTTTCAGAGCTCATCACAGCACAGAAACAGCTTTAGTGAAGGTTACAAATGATCTTCTTATGGCCTCTGACAGTGGACTCATCTCTGTGCTTGTCCTGCTAGACCTCAGTGCAGTGTTCGATACTGTTGACCATAATATCCTATTAGAGCGTCTTGATGCATTCTCAATCATCCAGGAAAGTAAATCTCCAAAAGTTGAATCTGTTCATCTGGACGTAGCGTTTGGTGGGAGAAACGTTTCGTCACTCATCCAAGTGACTTCTTCAGTCTCAGCTGACTGCAGGTTTCCCCAAACCTTATAAACAGTACATTTGCATAATGACTGAAACCAGCCCACTGAAGGAACAATGGGCTGTGAGGTCAGGTCCTTAATCATAATTATGCAAATTCCCATGACGATTGATCAACAATCACTGACCAAAATCATAATTTGCAGTAACGCTGTGAGGAACCTTGGAGTCATTTTTGACCAGGACATGTCCTTCAACGCACATATTAAACAAATATGTAAGACTGCTTTCTTCCATTTGCGCAACATCTCTAAAGTTAGAAATATCCTGTCTCAGAGGGATGCTAAAAAACTAGTTCATGCATTTATTACTTCCAGGCTGGACTACTGTAATTCATTATTATCAGGATGTCCTAAAAACTCACTGAAAAGCCTTCAGCTGATCCAAAATGCTGCAGCAAGGGTACTGACAGGGACTAGAAAGAGAGAGCATATTTCTCCTGTTTTGGCTTCCCTTCATTGGCTTCCTGTTAAATCCAGAATTGAATTCAAAATCCTGCTCCTCACATACAAGGTCTTAAATAATCAGGCCCCATCTTATCTTAATGACCTTGTAGTACCATATCACCCTATTAGAGCACTTCGCTCTCGCTCTGCAGGCTTACTTGTTGTTCCTAGAGTATTTAAAAGTAGAATGGGAGGCAGAGCCTTCAGTTTTCAGGCCCCTCTTCTGTGGAACCAGCTTCCAGTTTGGATTCTGGAGACAGACACTATCTCTACTTTCATGATTAGGCTTAAAACTTTCCTTTTTGCTAAAGCATATAGTTAGGGCTGGACCAGCTGACCCTGAATCCTCCCTTAGTTATGCTGCAATAGACGTAGGCTGCCGGGGATTCCCATGATGCATTAAGTTTTTCCTTTCCAGTCACCTTTCTCACTCACTATGTGTTAATAGACCTCTCTGCATTGAATCATATCTGTTATTAATCTCTGTCTCTCTTCCACAGCATGTCTTTATCCTGTTTTCCTTCTCTCTCCCCAACCGGTCGCAGCAGATGGCCCCGCCCCTCCCTGAGCCTGGTTCTGCCGGAGGTTTCTTCCTGTTAAAAGGGAGTTTTTCCTTCCCACTGTCGCCAAAGTGCTTGCTCATAGGGGGTCATATGATTGTTGGGTTTTTCTCTGTACCTATGAAGTGCCTTGAGGCGACTTTTGTTGTGATTTGGCGCTATATAAATAAAATTGAATTGAAAATTGAATTGAATTGCCTCTGCTGACACTGGCCTCCAAAGGTCTTCTTTGCCTCTGACATTCACCATGTAATTCACCACTGCTGGCTGCATATTAGGTGGAAGGTGCCTCAGAAATTCAAATTTGGCCCTTCCTGCACATTCTGACATTCCTTAGTTATGGTGCAATAGGCTTAAGCTGCTGAGGGGCTTCCCATGATACACTGAGCATTTTCTTCTTCACTCATCTCTTTTTATCCCCCTGTGTGTTTATAAACCACTGCTGGATTTAATCATTAGTAATTTTTAAACTCTCCCTATCTCCCACAGTGTGTCTCTTGTCCTCTCTCTCTTTTCTGTCTTCTCTTTCTCTTTATTACAAAAAGGTTGCAACAGATAGACTCTGTCTCCATTACTGAACCTGATTTTTCTGGAGGTTTCTTCCGGTTAGAAGGGAGATAAGAAAGTAAAGAGCACAGAAAGAGACACGTGAGATACTTTAGACAGAAAAAAACAAACTGGATGAGCTGGTTGAACTATAGGTCTGAGTTTAAAAGTTAAAGAGCCAGCAAATGTCGTGACTTAATATTATTGCTTGTCAGCTGATATCCAGCCATTTAATGATTGGCTAAAGTCAGTCACGCATTTTATGTAAGTGTAAAAGTTGTCTGGAAGTGAAAAATGAACACCAAGTAAATGTGTTTCTCTTTCACCTGTGTGCTTTTTTGTGGCACACATTTTTACGTTACACACAGTGGATAGGGCTACCATAATGGTATGCTCCTCCGGTGCCTGGCAGCGATACAATCAGTCATTGCCAGTGCCAATAAGGTACATTTACCTCTGCAATTTCATTAAGATTAGAATGACTAAAAGAATAACACAATTTTTTTGCATTGGATGACATAGTGCAAAAATACACTTATAAAGTATAAGGTGGCAGATAATTTTAGGTTTTCTGAGGTAGTGCTGGACCATACTGTAATTTTTTGCTGATCAAAAAGAGAAGACTTTTGTTAGCTTCAATCTGAGAAACAACACTTTTTAGACACAAATCAATATGTTATGCAGTTAAATTAACACTGCCTATTAACATTACACATGGCTAGGACTGATGACATTTCTCCCTAGCTCCAACATTAATGTATGTAGTAGCCACTACCCTAACAGTTGGCTTACATTTTTAGTATCACTTTTTTGATAAACTTACTCTGTGCTGACTTTAGCTAACTGAGATAACCTTGACATCTGCTCAGTGCCACTCTTGAATATTGCCTGTTTCTCCTCTGTAGCAAGGTGAATTTTCCGAGAAGAATTGTTTTGTATTATCCTTTTATACTGTTAAACAAAATAAAAAAATCTGGCTTGTGGGAAGAGTAAGAAGCTCATACAACGTTAATCTCTTGCTTTGTCCAACATAAATGCCAACACAGGTTTATAAGGCTGGGTAGGGATAGAAAGACATCACAAAGTAAGCTCTGACAATAAACTTCAGCAAGCAACGCAACAATTAATATGATCCACCCACTATGAATGCTGACTTACATTATCTGTAAAAACAACATACACATCTGTGGGTTCATGATTCAGTATTTTTACACACACAAAGTCATGTTCACTGAAAAACAACGAGCTGGTTAAATTTTCTAAATGCTAACCATTGAGTTTTTCTGTAGGATAGGGATTATTTTGCTCCTCAGTGAGCCTCACAACCAGTGTTGTGGAGCTGCGCTTAGCTTACAGGTGCTTCTTCAAAATGTGAAGTAGCACTTCTTAGCAACTGACAGACACTTGAAATCAACCAGGTTATATTATTTATATATTTGACAAAGTTACCTCGATTTCAGGTCTCATGGGGGGAAGGTGGGCTACAGTCTGATAGATTTATCTTTTTTAATTAAAACCAACACAGAAGGCCAGCGAGCACTCATTCGCTTCTCTAGTGCACATGTTGCCTAGAGAATGTAACAATCTAAACAGTCCCAACATAAACAGTGACAAGTAGGAACCAAAATTACTCTGGACAAAGAGTTGTACTATAATACATAACTCAAATGTTCTTGAACATATAATGAAAGTCATAAAATAAGAAAATTTTTTTTTATCATGTTTTGCATTAAGCTGTTAGCTCCTTATGTAATTCAAGGTTGCAGAGGGACAGTTCAATAATGAACACAGACAAATATTCTAATGTACTCAGTTAAAATGATAAAAGTGTACTAACGAAGGGTGCAGCAACTAAAAAACTGATTTCTTGAATGGAAAAACAAATGCATTGGTTATTATTTTACACAAAGAGCCCTCGAATGTCAAATGTCAGCACCCAGAGCTGACATTTGGCTATCGTGAGCCCTCGCCACCCAGCCTCTCTCACCTTACCACCTGATGAAATCCCATTAGCCATAAAAACACTTGCTAAACAATGTGAAACCTAATCCTGTCTGAGTTCATCTGTAGCTTTTGCTGCATTTTTTTCCCCATTTCTCGCTCCTGAAATGGGTTTCACAGATGGGGAGTGCCAAGGTGCATCACTAACTGTCTTTGAGTTTTAAGTCTGCAGTGATTCAGTGTCGGCAAAGGAGTAAATGTATATCTGGAGGCACAGGTGAGCCAGACAATGAGAACTGTCAGCATGTCCAGTTTGATATATAGTGTTCGCCGGTGTGAATGAAATGTATAATTCATGCTACGTATTAAGATGGGCAGACTCCATGCTTCCTGTAAATGAGATACTCTCACACGGACATATATTTATCTGCATTTTATGGCACACAAGTGCATTTGGAAGTTCTAATGAAGAAATCCTTTCACAAGATGCTTCCAGATGTCGTAGAGAAATTGCTCTGCTTCATGTTTATTAATTATAGGGATATATCCCCAAGCTGGGGGGGGGGGAATACAATTTGCTGCACCACAGGACAAGAAATTCATCCTTGGGTGCTGTGGGTTCAGGCTTGTTTGTGGATTCAATGTGTGTATTCCATTTTTTTTCTACAGAGAGAAAAAACTGGGAGGGAGGAGGATCTGAGATTCAATTTACGGGCAAGATGGAAAGCCAACACAGATGTCAGGAGTGAAAAATAGTTTCAGTTGACAAGTGAAAGAAGTTTGCAGTTTGGGGCTGTGAAGGTTCTGGCAGATGTGTTTCTGTCCTTGGCACTGTGCTATAGCTGACGAGCATGGCTGTCGGCTGCTGACATCCTGCAAACTTGTTTACAGGATTTTTTTTTTTTGCATGAAAATCCTACAATACAACAGGTTGGAAAGACGAGGAATAACTGATGTGTAGTGTGTGTACAATTTATTTCATAGTCATTGTGATCAAAAGCAGCCGGTGCCATGTTACTTCTCACTGCACTGTAAGACGACAAGTGTCCTACCTGTCCTCCCGTCTGTGGCTGACGGAGCAGCTGTAATCCCTGCCCACAGTCACCAACTGGAATTCACCAATATCCAAGGGTATTGCCTAACCAGAGCTTGTTCTGGAGGAAATGAAAAGCCAGGCTTTTTTCATTTGTGAGGAAGCAAATAGCAGCGCATTTAGTCTTTAGCAGGGTGACTGTAGGGCATCAGTTGCTTGGCTGACCAACCTTTCTGTTACATAATATCACAAACACTTGTTACCATAATTTTGTTTACTAGTGTTGTCCAAAGAAAATAAAAATTATTCTGATCATCACCCAACTTTTCAATCAGTGGAACTATGAGCTTTTTCCCACTGGTTGTTGACTTTTGTCTTGATGCATGCTCAGTCATTCAGGTAAGTAAATCCCAAAAGGTTTATAAGGTTGGGGAATCCTGCAGTCAGCTGAGACTGAAGAAGTCACTTGAATGAGCAACGTTACGTCCAGATGAACAGAATCAACCTTTTGGGGTTGTTGACTTTTATTTTTTATCTCTTAAAATTCAGAAGTTCAGTTTATCTGTGTTGATTTATAACAAAATTTCTGTAAATGTCATGGCTATGCTTGTACTGGTGCTTCAGTGGTACATTCAGTGCTAGTTAGGAAATCATAGCTTGCTGGTGTGCTTGGTATGCAATACACACAACCTCTTAAAACTGTGTGACTGTTGAAAAAGCAACAACCTCCCACAATGAAAATTAAGCTAGCATGGAAAGGCCACAAACTGCAGTTCCTCTATTATCCTCTTACAGCTAGCTCAAAACATGAGTTCAACTCCACAGGCTCAAAATGTTACAACGTTCAACTTTACAAAAATACACTTCCAACTTCGAACTACAAATCAGTTTCAATTTGTAAATACCAGCAACGCTCTCCAACCATTTGCCAACCCTGATTTTTTTTTCCTAGCAATGCGTGGTTGCCTTAAATGCTTTCCATAAATGAAACAAACATTGTTAAGCACGCACCCATACCCCCCTGCAAATGCTGTATTCTTCCCCATCAGTGTTTGTTTATTTTCAATTTCCTTTGTCATGCATCACTTTTAAAATCTCTCCTGTCTGGGTGGAGGTGTTTCATGTTTACCAGAGTTAATAACTCATTCGTTCACCTGAGAATACAATGGAGTGGCAGGAAGCGTCGGCACAAGCTGCATGTAATACATAAAGATGAAGTAAGGAGAATGCCTTCTGAAGACAAAACCAATTACTGCGGCACTTTCTGAGTCACGCTATGGACACAGGTCATTTCATATCATTTCATACTGAATCTCCCAGAAATATACTTTATGATATGCTCTGTGGCCATTTTGGAGTGAAGGCACTCCTCAGAATGTGAGAAGCTAGGGAAGAATCAATGAAAAATAGGCACCGGTGTAATATGAGTCTGGTTTTAATGGATCAGTTAATACCCATTCTTCTGTATGTATGACCCACTGTTGTTCTGTTCAAAATTTCTTTTAGCAAATGGTAATCCCTGCTATTGTGTTTGGGTAAACCTCGGGCCATATAGAGCTGCAGAACATGTTTATGCAGTTCTCATTGCATGTGTAAGGGTATCAGTTGCCACATTGTTGCCACAGCCATGTGAAAAAAAGAAGTTTTTACAGTCCTGTGAAAAAGTAAGTGCACCATTACTGCTTTCATAGAAATTAAGAGGGTAAGTAGCAGCTACTGTAGGTGCTGCTAATCAAGTGAACTTGATTAACTGATCATCATAAAGAGTGACCACCTCTATGAAATCAGAAGGAGGAAGACAGAGCAAAAGACCTCCTGTAGAGGAGAGCCAGAGGTAAATGACTAATGATTAAATGCAAAGTGTTGTATAAACACAGGGTGAGTGAACAACGTTGTAGTGAAGAAGAAACTGGGAAAGCCCCAGCAGTCTAGGCCTAAAATAACTTGTTACTTCATTTGGATACTCTGCAGCACATTTAGCCTTTAGCAGGGTGACTGTAGGGCAGCGAATATCAGTTGCCTGGCTGCCCAACCTTTCGGGTACATAATATCACAAACACTTGTTACTGTAATTCTGTTTACTAGTGTTGTTGAAAAGTCACCCAACTTTTCAATCAGTGGAACCACGAGCTTCAAATTCATTTTTTTTCACAGGTTTTATGTTTTATTTCTTAAATTTCAGAAGTTCAGTTTATCTACATTGATTTATAACCAAATATCTTTAAAGGTCTTATCTATACTTGTACTGGTGCCTCAGTGGTACATTCAGTGCTAGTTAGGAGATAATAACATGCTGGTGTGCTTGGTAAGCAATACATACAACCTCTTAAAACTTTGTGACTGCTGAACAAGCAACAACCTCCCACAATGAAAATTAAGCTAGCATGGAAAGGCCACAAACTGCAGTTTATGCCGTGTATGGCTCAAAATGTTACATTGTTCAACTTTACAGAAATAAACTGGTTGCTTCCAACTTTTTTTTACAACGAGTTTCAATTTGTAACTGCCAGCAACCATCCAGCAACCCAGCAACCCTCCAAGCAAACCTCCCACTATTTGCCAACCCACGTTTTTCTAGCAGTGTATCATTGCCAGGTTGGTCACTGACCAGGATCTAGGTCTGCATGATTTTTCAGCAGCTGTCATCAACCTCTAGCAACCACTCGCCAACCAGTCAGAGAATACAACTTTATCCCTTATGACTGCCTACCACTCTGTAGGCCAGTATGACTGGGGACTTATGAATGCGGCTTGCTGACCAAGTAATCCACCTCCTCATTCATTTCTAGACACATTTGACTCCTAAAAAGTAACTAGGCAGAAGACACTAATGTGTTCAAAATGTAGAGTCCAGAATGATTGGGTGACGCCATAGTGGCTATGTCCATCTTTAATATCTACAGTCTCAACCTACTTAGGAGGTTGCATGCCTTTTACCGAAAGCAGTTGTGTACTGTGGGGGAAATGAGGTTTGCTAATGAGTGTTTTCTAAATGAAAACAATTAGATAAAAAAAGTTAGTAACCTCTCAAAAATACACCTCAAAAATGAGCCATTTGGCCTTTTGTGGAATTATTTTTTAAGGGTTAAAGACTTATCAGATTAATGTTGCTACTTTCCCACACACATATAATTCATGATTTTTAATAAAAATGCAACTGGTAATATCAATTAAACCCTCATGTGCACACTTGGCAAGAAATCCTGTTGCACTGATACAGCAATCTATATTATTGGGCTTTGCCCTTCACTGTCTTCAGTGATGGAGTCACTATGTAGATGGCCCCATTCTGGCAAAGCAAGTCAGTGGATCATTAATCATCTATCAGAGAGGACTTGGCTGGTATATAAGGTTATAAAAACGCAGCCAAATCCAATGCAGTCCTGAATGGCTAAAAGAGGAAATAAACCATTTCATTTCATCTGAGCATACGGGTTTCAGAAAGCCTATAAGAAGCACTGGGACTGAGCCTAGTGATATTTTTTCTATAATGTGATCATGGTGCTGTTTGATGGTCCTGGAGCTGTTTGATAGTCTTATGCTGACATGCTGTGCAGCTGTAACACTCTTCATAATTTCCAACTAACATGACAAATGGTTTCACTGAAGAGAAAGATTAGCTGCTTACCTCTGCTGGAGCAAATGTTCAATTAAACACTTCACAGTCTGGAGGATTTCATAATTTATTGTTTGAGAATTTGCCATAAGGACGATAATTTGCAACAGAGATGGCTGGATATTCTCGTCAGCTACTGCTGAGCTTTGGTAAAATGAAAGTGAGCGCAGTAGAAAACATGCTGCATTTTAAAGTGTATGCTAGTTAGCAGAATATTTGTTCACATCTGTGCACAAAATACAGAGGGTGCACTTTTTTTTCTCTTTTCGACCACTGTGGAAACAAAAGTGCTGACTGCGGTGAGAGATATCCGCCCTCTGGGTGAAAATATTTCCATGTCACATCAGGGTGAGCTTAATGAAAAATGAAGATCCAGCCCCGAAGTGGAAAGTCACCCTTAAAATGTTATCTGATAATGCAATTACTAATTCTAAGAGTAGAGTCATAAATATGGCAGGACTGCTTTAAGAGTCCTTTGAGCCTGGAATTAAACTTGCTCTCTTAATAACCTGATGATTAACACATTCATAAAGTCTGGCTGCAGACTCCTCACAGCTACATGGGACACTCATAAATACTGATTTATGACTCGTGCCAGCCTCATCACAACTGAAATGATCATTTGTGATGGACCATGGAGCAGTGTGTCAAAACTGTTTGTGAAAGACTAAAGGTCTTCCTGTCACTTTATGTTTCCAGCAGAGAAACATGAGCTGAATTTTGTTTTTAAGTCGAGGGCTTCTCTCTCCTTCTGTGTCACCTGCTCCTCTTGCCGTCTTCCCGGCCGGTCTTTGTCTGATCAAAGAGTCGCTTCGTCTTTGCAGCTATGCACGTGGGTGTGCTTTTCAGTGAAGAGAGAAACATATAGGCTTCAATCTTCATTAATGTATCCTAACAGAACATGAAACAGTCGCTGTTTTTTTATTTTATTTGGCATCCAAAGTGGACTGATTATTAAAAGGTGAGAGGAACGACACATTAAAACCATAAAGGTGGGAAATATTTCATACAGAAACTGGGATTGTTTTTAGCTTCCAAATATCACATATTTGATTTTTGTCCAAGCGACCTTCAGATTAATCACTTCTGACTGGAAAGTGTTGAGACTCTGAATTTGTTCTGTTTCCGTGCAGCCGCTGATGTAACGGTCGCAGTGCTCCCGGCTTTGACCTTGCACCAAGTGTCTCTCAACTCCTCAGCTCTACAGTTATTTAAATCTTGGCTCTCTTTGCCTTCTCGTCTTTGGCAACCTTCACAGGAGCATGAAGTACAGACCGCACAGCATGCAATCAGAGTTGACTCCGAATCATTTCTCTACATGTCCACCCTGAATTTAACATCGCTGAACTTGAAGTGCTGGACATTAGTCACAATTGTAAAGCACAGACTGTAAATAAAAGATTTCATGTTAGCATTTTTCATCACTGCCATGTTGATGTTTTGGAGCCTCGAGTGTCATGATCTGTGACTTTTGTGACGATCTACAATGTCTCAGTTTAGATTTTCACTTCTTCTAGTGCTTAAAAGTTTAGATTATTATATGTGGTAATTTGAGTTTTGGATTCCTGCTTCAGTTTATTTACTATTATTACAAAGAACCTGATTTCTTGTGTTATCGTTTAGTCTTTGATTTCTGTCTTTACTACATGAATTTTGCTTTGTGATCCTATGTTTTGATTCACTGATGTTAGCAGACGTGAGGCCTAGCAGGCAGATAAGAGCTACACCTGCCTGTTTTACACAATTACAATTACAATTTTTATTAAAGGAAAACTAATCCATAGAAGTCAAAACTTGATGCTAAAAACTCTTACTGTTTATTTACATGACATAAAACCATTTCATACATTAACAGGAGATTCATTATGTGTCTTGTGATCCCAAAAATCTGACAACAGGTCAGACAAAAAGTAAAAAAAATCCTACCTGAATGAGCTTTACCCAGTCTTATTTGAAAGGAACTAGAGCTGTGCTGTCTTTATGAGTCTGGGTCAAAGTAGCACAATAAGCAGGTGACAGCAGACCATCACTAGTTTCTCTACATTAAAATGGTATAACATGGTATCTGTAGAATAAGTAAGTGAGTAAATAAACAAAAGGGAGAGGGGGAAAAAACTAGCTTCTTATCATTTCAGCTAATATCATGTCTTGGTTGTACATTTTCCCCGATTAATGCGACTAATAGAAAATTAATTACCACATTCTAATTTCCGTCTACCAAACCTGGAAACTTTGTAGTCCCCGGGCAGTTTATGAAAGTCATTTGCTTTCCCTGACTGATAACTCGGGCATCTCAGTAATAAACTGTAGCAGCAAGAAAAATATCCTCAACTACAACAAAATCTACAACAACATAATCTTTTCAGCTCAGTTTTAATTAGAACGCAGTTTGAGGCCCATATAGATGAAAAATGCCTGCCATACATAAAATACTTATTGCTGCAGTATATGAGTGCCCAACGTGAATGTGTCCACACGCTGCTTTGATATAAATGTCTATCTTTTTAATGACTGTGATTAGCCTCACTAGTAACTTTCAGTTAAATGAAATTAAATCAGGCACATTTTCAATCAGAACAATAAAATCGGCGCTGTACACACAGGTTGAATTAAACAGACACCTCCATACATCACAAATTCCCTCGATTGTTCACTTGATTGTTTCTTAATAAAACAGGAAGGAGGAGGCAGGAGAAGCCCCTCTAATTGTTTTCATGTCTTTCTTTTTTCCCCATTTCTGCCTGTCATCGCCTTAACTACAAAAAGGAAAGAGAAAAAAGCATACACAGTGATGACTTCCTGACTGCTACTTAATTAAACACATCCAGGGTTTAACCCAACACTTTAAATGGCAGTAGTTAAAGTTCCGGTGCTTTGTAATTCTCAGACAACTCTATCAGCGCTGCCTCAAACTATTTTAATTGGAAATTTAACTCTTCACGCGCCAAAGGCTGTCCACCAGTTTATGTAGACATCATGCTTCTGTATCCTAAATGAACACTGCCTGCTTAGAATAGATGTCAACAAAGACTCCTTCATTAGCAGTGTTCATTCTGTACTGTGATTATACTGTTCACTCATGGTTTGAAGCCACAGTCTGTGTGATGCTGCCTAAAAAAATTTAAAAAATGTGGAAAAAATCTATGTGTATGTTTACAATATTTCATTAAAAAAGTACTGAATTGTAAAAGGTGTGTGTGTATGAGCTAGTTTGCCTTTTGTATTTCCACCCATTCTTTATTGGCATTGTGGGTATAATTATAATGTACTGAGATAGAGATCATGTGCTGGCAACAGATAAATAAATGTGGTTTTTGTTGGAGTGAGAAAATGTGAAGCATTTCTTGGAGTCTCTTTTTCTGAACTATGCTCAATTGCACGTACCCACTCCAGACGGTAAACTGCGACGACTGGGTGACATTTAGAAGGTAAATATCCTGTCAAATGTCATAAATCTTCCATCCAAGCTCATTTGTGAAATGAGAAAGATGATTAAAGATGTAAAATCTAAACTGAGAGAGAAAAAAAGAAAATTCTAAATGCCATCACTGGAAACATTTTATAATTAATTGCCTACTCAGAGTGCACAGAAAAGAAGCTTACAATTTAGTCTAAAAGTATGTATAAAAGTGTAGGTGATGCTGTGAGCGTAGCAAAGCTTGAGATGCACTTAAGTTAAGGGGGCTTTGTTGTTGTGTGCCACAGCCACCACCAGGGAGCACTGGAAGCACTAAATATAACACTGTTTTTAATTTCATATTTTTAAGGGTTTTTTTTAAACTGCTAAAAGAAAAATTCGCATTCTCTCAATGAAATACTCACTTATCCAAATGAATGTGACTTTTGGAAAACCTCAGGCTTTCCTTTTAATGTATTTCAGGACAATCTGCAGAAACACACTTTTCATGTTAATTCACTTGCAATGTATAACAGTAATGAAGGCAATGGTTAAAAACAACTGCAACATATACATGTGTCCCAGCTCTTACACACAACAGCTCAAAGTTGTTTTTGTTGCTAGGGAGGCAATGAAAGTAAAATAAACCTGTTCAGAGTTTAAGTTGTGAGTTTAAGTTTGGAAATAATCTTGTAGGCAGAGGTGAAATACGAGTATCAAAACAAGGAATTTCAGATCAAATCTGAGTCATTATGATAGACCATATTTTTCTATATGGAATGGCAACCTATATGTAATGAAATAAAGAAATGTATAGTCTTAAATTTATGTGCCTCATAGTGTGATTTAACCACTAAAATCTCTCTTTTCATGATTTCCCTTCTACATTCATTGATTCACACAAATATACTGGATGAAATTTTCTAGCTAGTTATTATATTAAAAACAATATAATATATATTACATTTATATGTTATATTATATATAAATATAATATACATTTATATTATATTATATATAAATGTGAGCTGTGAATGAACGAAGTGAGAAAAGTCTAACAACTACCATCAGCTTTTTTAATTACCACATGCACAAAACAGTTAAACAGTGAAGAAGAAATAACACCAAAATCACACACACACACGCACACGCACACGCACGCACGCACGCACGCACACACACTTATAGACAGTTCCCATAATGCTTTCACTGTCCTGACATTCCAAACTGACTTTCTGCTTCATGCAGATTTGTTGACAATCATTAAATTTTGAAATCATCTAAAGGACCTTTTAAATATCATCCATTTACAACATAATACACTGGATAGGAAACCATATGCCAGAATTTAGAAACTATTGAACGGTAAAATTACAAATACTGATTAATTGCATTTTGATTTTGTATTAATGTGACACTGTATCACAAAACTGCACCTCAAGCAATTTGATCTGAGAAATCTGAGAAAGCTCTGCTATTGTCTAAAAAGAAATCAGTTCATGACAGCAGACTGTGGGAAGTAAAGCTATGTATTTATGTATGTATATTTAATAAGTTAATCAACCGATTCGCACTGCAACCTGGTTTGCCTCTTATCTGTAGTTATTTTTATTTAATTTAATAACTGTACAGTACTCTGTATATAGTAACCATTGTCCTTAATGTAAATATGTAAGAAAAATTGTGTATGTTTCTGTTCTGTGTCCTGTGTACTGTTTGTTTGTTTGTTTGTATATGTGTCTTTTTGGCTGCTGTTACAACCAAATTTCCCCTTGTGGGACAATTAAAGGATTATTCTATTCTATTCTATTCTATTCTATTCTATTCTATTCTATTCTATTCTATTCTATTTGTTATCTTGGAGACAGAAGCATTGCAACACAGAATAACAAACACTCAGCTTACAAACACACCCTTAGAGTCAGACAATAAAGACACATGACTTTGTTTAATGGTGATGACAAGCATGTGTACTCTGACAAAACATACTCAGGATTATCATAAATTATATATAGTTCAAATGATTTTTTAAAATTTTTTAATTTTGGCCTTTTACTTTTATTTGACAAAAGGTGATTGTATGGCAGGGGAGAGAGAGAGAGTGGTGATGACATGCAGTAAAATGGCCCAGATCCCATAATGCATTTATGAAACACATCACAGAAACACAGTAATGTGCATAGAGGCTTACAAAGCCAATACCTTTTCACTAACAATAGTGACTTTACATTCACTATTGTTTCCTTCCCCATACTGTCCTTGTGTTTACTATTGGACATTCTGTTCTGCATGCTCCTTAGCATGATCAAAATCTATATATGTGTGTCAGAGGAGTGTAAATTAACCAGATCAGCCAGTTATTTCACTTAGAACCACACATATGGTCCTAATTGCTTCATAATACAGTGTGCAAACATGCAGGTGTGTTCCAGCTCACAAGTTAAAGAACATTTGGCAAAGCAGACAGAAGGGGGGGACATGCACACCATTGTTTGAGTCTCTTAACACCACAGATAGAGTCCACCAAAACACCAATAAACAAAATAATAATAATAAAAAAATTAAATAACATAAAAATTAAAAAAAAGAATAAATACAAAAGAAGCCACAAGACAGTTATTTACCATTAAGGAGGCGGGTTGCAGTAGGGATAAGAGAAACCTGGAGTCTTTCGGTCTTCCTCACAGGTACTCTAAAACAGCCAGAGGGCAACAAGTCAAACTCAAGGTGAAGTGGATGTTTAAAACAATAAAATGAGCCTTCCTCAGCACATGCTTGTAATAAATGGCCAAAAGCCCGTCTTGCCAACGCCCTGAAAAACAAAGTTAGAAAACACAATAAACGCCTGCTGCAGGTTGCCACAAGAGCAGCGCCCAGGTCAGCTGACGCCCCAGCTGATCATTCAATACAGAATTAAAGTTTCAAGTTTTTCCATTCATACAAACCCTCCCTTTTTTGTGCAGACTCACCACAAAGCATCATGTAGAGAATAGATCTATAGTCTGTCACATGAATGTAGTGACAGATGTCCTGTGTAAGCCACGTTTACAGTGGTATGGCTCCTGTAAAATGCTATTATTTACATTAGTGTGAGTTGAGTACATTAGAGTGTTGACTAGAAAGTACTTTACCAACTTAGGTAGGGGGTCTAATACTAAAGGAAAGCCAGAAACCTGCCTGTGTAGTTTAAGAACTACCACTTCATTTTATTTTTTACAGGGCTCAGTCAACCACTCATTATCAAACAAATTTCCCACGTGTGGGACTAATAAAGGTTTATCTTGTCTTATCTTATCTTGTTACACACCATCTCCACAATATAAATATTGGTCTCATTTTCCTCATCATAAGGGTTTAGGGCTGCAGGGTCCATTACTGGTCAGAACATGCTGTGATGATGTGGAGGAACGTGTACCCAAATGCAGACTACAGACAGGTGAAAGTGGGAACTGACCTTCAATGTAGTTCGAAACAAAGGGGGAGCTGAAAAGCTAACAGAAAAAGACAAAAAATAGAAATAGATGTAGCAAAATGTTTCAAATTAACTGACATTTTAGTCGTCAAGGCTGCTGCTGCTACAGCTGAACTGTTAAAAGTAGTGTGAACAACAAGTTGTATCCCTCGCAGTCACAGGAAGCTACTGTTGCTAGCTTTATCTGTGTGACGACAGTGACAACAACAGAGTGAGGAAAAGGTGGAGTAATTAAAGATGAAGTGTAATTAACATGATAAGAAAATAGATCAGCATCATGAGAAAAGGAGAGACACAAGTGAAATAAATAGCTACTTTGATCATAAGCCACTGTGCTAACCCACGACCAACTATACCAACCTGATTAAAAAGAAAAGTAAGGGATGAGTTTAGATTGAAGTTAAGAGAGAGAAGGAGAGCCTGTGAAAAAGGCTCGAGGCCAGTGTACACCAGGAGAGAGAACATGGAGCCTTTGATAAGGCGAAGGAGAAGAGAGACAAGAGAGAACCTGCTTTAAGGCTCACTGCTGCTGATGACCAGCAGAAAGTACAGAGCCTGCGATAAAGATGAGAGTTGCAAAATACAGAAGAGGCAAGAGAGAGCCTGCATTAAGGCTCAAGGCTGCCGATGGCCAGGAGAGCACAGAGTCTGTCAGAGTTGGCAAAAGTCAGGGGGGAGAAGAGAGAAACAGCTTGCATTCAGGCAGAAAGGGTAAGGTACGTTGAGTTAGTGAATGGAGAGCCTACAGCAAAGACTGGAGCCTGCTCAAGCTCACAGAATGAAACACTTGTTAATGGGAGCAGAAATGTGACTAAAGCTAGAAGGGACTTTGATACCATCCCCATGTAGACTTGAGAAGAGCTGAGAGGATGTGAGCAGACACACAAATGCAGGATGATGCTGGAAATGAATTGGATGCAAGAAGAAAAGGTCATTATTGACCAACAGTTCACTTGTGGATAAGAGGGAGAAAAGCCTTGTGGAGCTGTCGAACCTTTAACTGAGTTAAAGTCTTGTTAGGATACATCTTGACTTAGCCATCAGTGAAGAATGGACACATCTCTGCTGCAATGTTTGTACTGTAATATGAGGATTCACGCACTGCCGATTCTAACCTTATAAGAAACATGCAATGAGACTAAAGTTATTTTTGTGGAGGACAGTAAACAGCAGAAACTTTGGAGTTCTGCAGCTTGTCAACTATTATCCCTGACAGTACACCCCAAAAGCATGAAAATAGTGTCAAAGGAGTGACAAACTAAATATAGTAAAAATATGATATAGAAACGGACAAACCATTTAAATTATTGAGCAACAAGCACAATAACTTCCAGGCACAACCTTTATCTAATGTAACTAAAGAGAAGTGGCATTGAGAAAATGTTTTGTGGACGGACATGACAGAGATTCAAGCGGCCTAGGTGGAAAGGCAGCTAAGGAGCAAAGAAGGTTGTGCTGTATTTTCAGAATGCTCAGAAACTCCACACATGGCTGAATCAATTGATTTCTCATCTAGGAAGACACACATTAAATTGTAATTTGGAATGAAAATAATTAACAAGAGAACTGTAAGCAGAGAACAGGTGAAGAACTGGCTAGATTTAACTAATGGAGATTTGCAGAGACTAATTGAAAATGCCTGAGTTGCTTTTTTAACCAAGCGCAAATGTGAATGTAAAATACAAGTCTTGAATCTAAAAGGAGATGACACGACAGACAAAAGTGTCAGTGGAAACAATACACAGTCAGGTGCCATTGACAGGAAACTTGATAATCCTTTTTTTTTCTTTTTGAATACATAGCAATCATCATAGCAGACTGAATGTATTTCAGTAAAAATGACTTGTGCAGATATATAAAATCATTGATAAACATATCGCCCTATCAGGAAAGACTGTAGCTGAAGAAGTGATGGCTTTATGGATGGACTAGGTTTAAGGAGCACTGAAAAATACATTATGAAAGAAAAAAAACATAAACACCCTTAAAGCTGATAGGTTATTGCAGTCCAGGTTTTTTTTCCCCCAAGTGTTTCTGCAGGAACTGTAGTAAGTATGAGGAGAACACAGAGTTTACGGGCCTAAGCAATTCACACACTAGGATTACCCCTAATATCTCCTCATGACTCTTTGAAACTATAGAGGGAATTCATCAGCTGCATAGGTAGAAAGTGCGGCCATACTAAAAATGGAAAACAAATGCACTCACAGATAACTACACTAGTTTGTGGTGAGTTCACTAATCAGCTTTTATTCATTTCCTACTTTGCCACTGGAATCTAAGACAGAGTTTATATTTTAAAATACAGTCTTTTTCTACAAGGTTTCTTTTTTAACTTGAGCAATAGTGAGCAAGTCAGTGTAAACACACAAACAACAAAAAAAACAAAAACAGAAAAAATGTACTACATTAATCTG
This sequence comes from Oreochromis aureus, assembly GCF_013358895.1. Taxonomy (NCBI): domain Eukaryota; kingdom Metazoa; phylum Chordata; class Actinopteri; order Cichliformes; family Cichlidae; genus Oreochromis; species Oreochromis aureus. Next base: position 8,971,070 of record NC_052962.1, on the reverse strand, counting down.
ACTCTGACAATTTTAAGTCTTGACGCATGCCCTATCAACAAGGTACGGAAATTTTTTGGGTTTCTAGTCTCGATGCAGCAACCCTGACTCACAGTCATACGAGTCGCAAGTTATGACAAATGTTTATCCCTGGATTGCCAGGAGTAATCTTTGTGAGATCAGTCTTTGCAGACGACAACAACAACAACAACAACAACAACAACAACAACAACAACAACAAAGCCATACTTCCTTTGGCTGGCTATTGATGTGTGGATCAACACAAACCATTCTGCCAACAAAGAAACAAAGAAACATCACTGCCTGTGCATTCTCATACTCAGGGGCTTGATTTTCACACATGTGACAATCAACTCCAAGACAAGTGAGACAACCATCAGCCGAACTCTTTATAAACATTTGATCTAACTCTCACATGACTTTAGTTTACTAGAGAAAAACTTATTCAAGTCAAAGTTTTTACCTTCAAACATGCCTGTTTTTTAATGACTAATATTGTGTGAGATTTTATTGCAAAAAGAACAAAGGGACAAAAAATTACTTTGGCTCATGGAGATGACAAAATACTCCCTTCTCTCAAAGTTTTGGTGTGTCTGCAAAATGGACAGATTGACAGTGTGACATTAACAGTATTGTACTATGTGCTCTAATGTGGCAATAACAATCATGTGACAACCAACTCATGTGACAACCAGCCCTATTCTAATCTACCCTTTCTGAGGAAAGACAACAGCAACTAATACGCAAATCTCATTCAAATGTTAAGGAAAGTAACATATTAGAATACGATTCATAACTGGGAAAAAACATAAACGTAATAAGTGACAGAAGCCCAGCTAATTTGCAGAGATCTTCATCACGTGGAATAATATTTAACATGACTTTTTGTTTTTTCCCAGGGAAGAGTGAACGGGAAAGCACCCACACGCGCGCGCGTCTGCTTCGGCGTTTTTATGATAATTTATATTGTATAATCGTTTATTAATCTTTCTGTATTGTCTCAGTGAATAAAATGGATATAAACAGAGCTCATTTGGTGGTTATTTACACCTTGAAACCCGTTAGGATTCTCCACATAAGCGAAAACAGTCAAGGAGGGATTTTCTGGCTTTGTTCTAATCTGCAGACTATGAAGTCTTCCACAAATCTTACCGTTCAACTTTGTCCTGATGTGAAAAACATATCCTTCATAAAATGGGTGAAGCGGTTTCCAAAGGCGAACATGGGTACATGAGGAAACCCGCACAAACCACACCTCTCTACACCTTTGTCAGAGACGAAGGTGTCGCGTTCTCGGGTAGCAAACGCGTATTGATGTCATGTTTGTTACCTGTGAGTGAAATGGTGAAAAGACTGTCACCGATAGTGAGTCTACGCAACGTTTGTACGTGTAATTCATAAAACTAGACTGGAAAGGGATTCCCTCGCAGATCAGGTAAGTCATAAAAAAGGTATCATATTTTAACAGCTTAATCTTCACTGATATTATTTTCTTTATTTTCTTATGAGTGAATACAAATATTACTACAAAAAAACGTCATAGCCAAATCTTTACTATTCTGAAAATGACCATGACTTATTTATTTATTCGTTTATTTTTAATGGCTTTGTATAAGTGTTAATTAAGCTAAGACTTATGCTTGCAGGACTGTATGTTCCTTTTGCACAATATAGATATTATATAAGCATTATATGACGTCTTTTCTTATTGTGAGCTTAACTTGTGTGTACTCTGTCTGCAGATTTGTAATGTTTCCTGGTCACACATCTAGAATGATTTCAAAATTGAAGATGCTTGTTTTACTGCTGTGTTTCACTGGCATTGGTGTGTATTTCAAAATGGGCTACCACTTCACTTATTATGCTATGAACCAAAAGCCGTGTGCTTGTAAAAAATGCTTATCTGAAGATAAGCAGTTGCTTCTGGATCAATCGAACAGAAGCATTCAACCATTTTTGACTCCAGACTTCAGCATCTTGGAGAATGAATTCAACTGGTGGAAGGTAAGTAGTCACCCGGAAAGGGTAACATTTTTACACCCCCTCCAGCTCATTTGGTCTAACAACAAAGTTTATTTGATATGTCTGTCAGCGCTTGCAGACTGAAAGCCGTAGCTTTGGAGTTTATGAAACAACGGTGGCCAACTTCTTTAAAATCTTCCCACGGAATCCAGATGTTATACAACCCAAACCTGACCACTGCAGGACTTGTGCAGTGGTAGGTAATTCTGGTAATCTAAGGAGATCACATTATGGACCGCTGATAGATTTACATGAAGTTGTCATAAGGTACTTTCTCAGTCTTCTTTAACCATTTAAGTTCCTTGCTTACGGAAAAGATCCGAACTGATGTGATATATATCCCTTTGTGCTGTTTAGAATGAACACTGGTATTACCAGAGGCTTTGAAAAAGATGTTGGTAACAAGACAACTCATCGTGTCATGTATCCAGAGAGTGCTGTGGATGTGGATGACAACACTCATTTTGTGCTGTTTCCTTTTAAGATACAGGACTTTGAGTGGCTCATTAATGCCTCTACAACAGGTTTTACTGGAAGGTGAGTTGCATGCAAGTTATTTGTTTTATTGTGCATGCATTCAATGTTATATTAGCCAGGCTATCATGAAAGAAATATTCATAGTACTGAGATAACATGTTTGTATATAAAAAAGACAGCTATGAATGATTAAAGATATTTGTATACACAAGAAATTATGTTTGTCTCCATTACTACTTTACCACAAAAAAATTGTGAGTCCTGAAATATATCAGACTTTACTGTTCAAACAAGATCAATCAAAGCCTTGCTGACCTTAGGTGCACATTGCACATGTCCCAACAGTCATGCAAGACTGCAATTCCACATTGGCAGGTTGATCTTCACTTAAAGCTCTGTAGCAGGTGTATGTCCAGATTGTTAAAGCTATCTATCATGTTGCAGAATAAACAAACCAAAGCAAGACAAAACAAATCATGTTCGTAAAAAATAAAAATAATCTGCAGCTACAAATTTATTATAATGAACCATTTTTTAATCAGTGATGATGATTAAATATGAGTCCTCATATCATACTTTTACTTTAATTAATTTAAGGATGCCCTTGAAGAATTCTGAAATTTGAAAGAAAAGACTAAATATTTGTTTGGAACAGTCATTCAATGCAAAAACATATTTAGGCAGTTGTGACTTACTTTTCATATACTGACATTTGTATTTAGTCATATTTGGGCTCGAAAATTATGCTTTCTAATTTTGCTAATTTTGTTTCAGATAAAATATTCCTCTGAGCTTGCACGCCTTTGTTCTTGGTCCCCCCAATGCCACCCCATTTAAAAAAAATGCTTCTGCTATGAATATTTACAGTCAACATACAGCACCCTCTTCTGTGACTTCTGTGCCAGTTGCTAGGACCTCCTGTGCCTGCCCCTAAACAAAGCATCCCAGGAAATTTACACTTCTCTAGCTTGTCTTGCAGCACAACATTTACATGATGCAAAAATCCAGTGTGTATGCAGATTAAAAGTATTGGCTGATTGATATCCCAGAGAAAAGGTAAATTCCAGTCTCAAACTATGAATTTGGCGTTTTTTTTTTTTTCCAACAAAACAAACATTATACACTCAAACGTTTTTATACCCAATGTGTGTATATATATATATATATATATATATATACACACATACATTAGGGGTGCAACGATACACAAAATTCATGGTTCGGTTCGGTTCGATACTTTGGTGTCACGGTTCGATATTTTTTCGATACAAAAAAATGTTCATGCTTCTTTAATTTGTCATTTATTAAAATTATAAATATATATTTTAACTCAAAAGTACAGTTTTTAAATTTAATATTGCTGAAACAACAAAATAATAATAATAATAAATAAAAAAATCCATCTGATCGAGAAATCACTCCTCTTTGGAAAAGAGAGTTTATTACAGAGAAATGGCTCTTTCCAAAATAAAAGCTATACTATATGCTTCTTCTGGGGTATATTCTCAGCAGCATATTAAACATATCAGGTCCCCATAAGGAGAATCATGTGCTAACGGCTGTCTAAATGACTCGGGTAAAGTTTGTAGCATGCGTGCTTGTTGTTTTTGTCTGCTTCCACTTGTCTTTGCACTAGGATGATGTCGGCGTAAATGTGCAGTCATATTCGTTGTGTTCCCACTAGAGCTGTCTGCGTTAATCTCGTTAAAATGACATTGGCGCCATAACACCACAAATCTCCGTTAACGAGTTACCGGGGATCGCCCCGTGTGTGGGGCTGGACGGCGTCAACACATTAACGAGCTAACTGCCCTAACGCAGTAGTTCCCACAAATTGAGCATTGCCTAGCACATCCGACACACTGTTTTATTTTTGTCCATGACACGCTTACCGTCATGCTTCACATGAAAACCAAGATAGTTTCAAACGCCAGATCTGAATGAGGGTGGGGGAGGCTCAGTTTGGGGTAGCATTGAGGGAGTTGCCATGTTGCAACGAGCTTAGCTTCTGTCTCGCTAGCTTGCGCTGCACTCAGTGGATCTGCACTCGACAGTGCAGCCTAGGTGGAGTAGTCGAACGCAGATCCACTGAGCGCTCAACACAAACAACATCGTCAGAAGAAAAGTTGATAAAATAAAAAAAAAAAAATTGTATTGTTCGATACATATGCGTACCGAACCGAAAGCACTGTATCGAACGGTTCAATATGGATACGAGTATTGTTGCACCCCTAATACACACACACACACACACACACATATATGTATATATATGTATATATATATATATGTATATGTGTGTGTGTGTATATGTAAGTAGAATTAAATGACATTAACAGATTTTTATCAGAAGTCTAGGCAAGTTAAAATAAACACAGATGGTACTAGATTAATGAATAAACACCAAATGTAACTAACAATATACTAGTTATGTCACAAGGAAACAAATTCCAGTGAGGTTGAAATAAAATCATTCAAGCATTGTTCAGAAAAGAAATCACATGTCTGCAGCTTTTCTCTTGCATGTGAAGCACACATGTAAGTTTACTTATAAAAACAAATCTCTTGATTAGCTTTATTTTTGTTTAAACATGTTTTTTTCCCAAATGTTGCTGTTTCCAACAGGTCTTATATGCCAGTGCCTTCAAAGATCAAAGCTAATAAGGATTTGGTGAGTAACTTCAGTGATGAAGCTACCTGGTGGCAATGGCAAATGTTAATAAAATACGTTTAAAGGCTCATTTTGATTTATAACAGGTCATGGTGGTAAATCCAGCTTTTATGAAATATGTTCATGACGTTTGGCTGGGACACAGAGGACTTTATCCATCCACTGGCTTTATGGCTTTGATTCTTGCACTGCACATTTGTGATGAGGTAAGCTCATTCCCTTGAGAGGTCCACAAAGTTTTTAGTTTCTGAAGTGCTACAAGTACACAATAAAATGTGTTTATCATTATTTTACAAGCTGGCTCATGTGAGTCTTTGCCAATCTGTTCTACTTTTATATCTTTCCCTCTTAGATATATGTAAATCTATAAATGTCCACACACAGTGTTTTCTGGGAGAAAGTGACACAAATCCTTATTATTGTTGCTGTCATAGTGAAGATGGACAGAACAATATCTGGATCATTTTGAAAAAGTCATGGAGTTTCCATTCAATGCTTTTGAGTAAAGTAAGTTTATTGCAGGCAAGGCAGTGACAACCAAGTCTTTTCCAGGAATGGTACCAGTGCATGTTAAGGTTGGCTGTGTGGCAGGCTGGCAAGGAGGAGTGGTGGACCCAAAATGCAGGCACTCAGGCATGAGGTTTAAACACAAAGAACTCAGCTTTATTTGCTGGCAGGGGAAAGTCATACAAAAAGCAAACTAAACTGGAAACTCATAACCTAAACTCACAGTGAGACACAGGGAGATCCACACAGCATTAGGGACGACGCGACACTGACTCAAAGAAACACAGGGTTTAAGTACACTGGGAAGTAACGAGGGGAATGAGACACAGGAGGGCACAGCTGGGAGAAATCAGAACTAACGAGACAAGGAAGCAAAGCAGGACACATTCACATAAGACTCGGACCTTCAAAGTAAAACAGGAAGTAACACAGACTGAACTTACAGACACAGACTCACAGGCAAGCACTACAGAGGGAACAGAGGTGGGAACAGGGCAGACACAGACACTGACTGGACACGAGGATATAGCCGACAGGGGAGACAGCAGCTAAGGATAACACAGAGACATAAACCATCAGACAGAACTTCAAAGAAACCAAAGACTAGAAATGATAAATATAATAAACTCAAAACCCTGGGTCAACGACCCAGGCATCCTAACAGTACCCCGCCCTAAAGGGCTGGCTCCCAGACAGCCCAAACCTAAACACCAAAACAAAAAACAACCCAACCAGGGCGGGCGGTGGGGGAAACAGGACGGAGGGCTCGAAACAAACCAAACAAGGAGCCAGAAACAAAAAAGGTGGAAACACCGGAGCCCAGAAAGCAACATAACAAAACATAGGCGCACGACAGGCGCAGGCGGCCAGGAAAAACAGGTCACACAAAGTTCAGGGGGCCGGCCCGGAGGATGACGACCCAAGAGTCCAGAAAAAAGTTCAGGAGGCCGGCCGCGCGGGAGGCACCGGCGGCGACGGAGCAGGTCAGGAGGCCGGCCGGGCGGGAGGCACCGGCGGCGACGGAGCAGGTCAGGAGGCCATCCACGACGGCGAGGATGCCCAATCATCGGCCCGGAAGGAGGCCGTCCACGACGGCGAGGACGCCCAATCATCGGCTTGGAAAGTGGCCAGAAAGGACGAGCAGGCCGGACAGGACGTGCAGGACGAGCAGGCCGGACAGGACGAGCAGGACCAGGACGTGTAATCAGAGGCCTGGAAGGAGGCCGGCGCTGTAGAGGCGCAGGATGTGGTCCGGATGTCGGCGTGGCCGAGGCAGGACCAAGCGAAGCTGTAGCCGAGGTCAGACCGGGCGAAGGCGAAGACTCGGAGGCCGGACCGGGCGAGGGTGACGCTGCAGGCGACGCTGAAGCTGGACCAGACGACGGCGGAGCTGAAGCCGTAGCTGGACCAGGTGAGGACGAAGCTGCAGGTGACGGCGTGGGAGCCGCAGGTGGTGGCACTGCAGGCGACGGCGTGGGAGCCGCAGGTGGTGGCGATGAAGGCTGGACGGGCCCTTCGGACCCTCCAGCGGAGGCAGAAGACTGGACGGGCCCCTCGGACCCTCCAGCGGGAACAGAAGGCTGGACGGGCCCCTCGGACCCTCCAGCGGAGGCAGAAGGCTGGTGCGGTTCTCCAGAACCCCCAGCGGGAACAGAAGGCTGGACGGGCCCCTCAGACCCTCCAGCAGAGACGAACAAAGGCTGGAGCGGTCCCTCGGACCCTCCAGCGGGAATAAACGGCTGAGTAAACGATTGAGGTGAGAACTGAGCAGGTGACTGAGCTGATAGGTGAGCTAATGTTCGAGCTATGGATAGAAGTTTAAGTTCTATTGACTGTTGTAACGATGGTAGTAATGGTGGGTTAGGTGGTGGATTAGCAGTAAGCTGAGCTAGTTCCCCTGAGCCTCCAGAACCTGAAGAAAATCGCTGGACGGGCTCACCTGAGCCTCCAGCGAGGTCAGAAACAGGTGCAGGTACCTGCCGGATACCGGCCTCTCCCACCCGAGGAGAAGGTACGGGTGCCGCGACAGGCACCGGAGCAGGGACCAGCTGGACCTCAGCCTCCCTCACCTGAAGCACTGAAACAGGTGCAGGGGAATGCTGGGCCCGAGCCGCCCTGGGAGCAGGAACGCAACTGGGCGAAGGAGCAGGGTCAGAAAACACAGAATCCTTTAAAATGTTTTTTAGCTTCCTACCACCACCATGTGTAATAGTCTTAACAGTCTCAGTTTTAGCAGTGTTCATATGATTGTCTTTTTCCAGCTTAGAGGGAGCAGAATGAAAACAGTCATTATAACTCACCACGGGGAGGGGCTCAGCAGAGACGGAGTGGCGACTGCGTGAACGTCGCTTTCTCCGGGAAGTGGGAGGTGGCAAACTGGGCTGCGAATCCTCCAAAAGACCGGGCTGCGACGAGGAAGCAGAGAGTTTGTGAAGCTCAGAACATGGCAGACCCAAAAACAGAGCGAAGGATTGCAGCGGAGTGAGTCTAACGTCCGGCGTCACGTAATCCCTCTTCCTCCGCCGCTTAACCTTCTTGTCGGACTGGTAATCCAGGGGTGGAGGCGGAGGAGTAGCGACTGGAGAGAATGAGCACGTGCTCAATCTGATCGCCCGAGGCATAGGCGCCGGCTCGGCCGTGGCCATGGCAGTTTGGAGGCTGCGGGGCCCTCCGAAAGCCAAACGAGACCCATAGAAGGGTGACTGGAGCTCCTGGGCATGCTTAGCTTCCTGCCTCACGCTCTCCTTGAGGAAGGCAGAAACTGCGGGTCGCCGATACCAAACGGAGTCTGCTGGGTCCATAGTATGGTCGCGTCGTTCTGTTAAGGTTGGCTGTGTGGCAGGCTGGCAAGGAGGAGTGGTGGACCCAAAATGCAGGCACTCAGACATGAGGTTTAAACACAAAGAACTCAGCTTTATTTGCTGGCAGGGGAAAGTCATACAAAAAGCAAACTAAACTGGAAACTCATAACCTAAACTCACAGTGAGACACAGGGAGATCCACACAGCATTAGGGACAACGCGACACTGACTCAAAGAAACACAGGGTTTAAGTACACTGGGAAGTAACGAGGGGAATGAGACACAGAAGGAGGGCACAGCTGGGAGAAATCAGAACTAACGAGACAAGGAAGCAAAGCAGGACACATTCACATAAGACTCGGACCTTCAAAGTAAAACAGGAAGTAACACAGACTGAACTTACAGACACAGACTCACAGGCAAGCACTACAGAGGGAACAGAGGTGGGAACAGGGCAGACACAGACACTGACTGGACACGAGGATATAGCCGACAGGGGAGACAGCAGCTAAGGATAACACAGAGACATAAACCATCAGACAGAACTTCAAAGAAACCAAAGACTAGAAATGATAAATATAATAAACTCAAAACCCTGGGTCAACGACCCAGGCATCCTAACAGTGCATGGCCAAAACAGGAGAGCAGGCAAGTAATCCATGCCTGTATCTCAGTGCTTTCAGGCTGTCCGAATGCAGTTCTGTCCTGTCAGTTATCCTCAAAGCAGTAGGCATGTAAACATAATTTAATTTGATATATATAGCGCCAAATCACAACAACAGTTGCCTCAATACAATCTATATTGTAAGGTGTAGACCCTACAATAATACAGAGAAAACCCCAACAATCATATGACCCCCTATGAGGAAGTGCTTTGGGGATAGTGGGAAGAAAAAACTTTTAACCGGAAGAATCCTGAGGCAGAACCAGGCATAGGGAGGGAGAGCCATCTGCTGTGACCGCTTAGGGGTGACTGGAGGGAGACAGGACAAAAGACATGCTATTGAAGAGAGGAGATGAAGATAAGTTGAGCACAAAGCAACTTTCTCAAACCATCAATGGCTGCTGGGCAGCCCTCCAAGCTGTCAAAGGGTACACCCTGCCTCTTGCTCTATGGCCAGTGTTTGCAGCCTTCAATATGTAAAGGGCCATTTTAGCTCCTTCTACTAAACAGCATATAAAAGATGTAACAGGGAGAGGCTAAATTAATACATATAGTACATGTATTAATTTAGAATAGAATAGAATAGAATAGAATAGAATTCAACTTTATTGTCATTGCACATGTCACAGGTACAGGGCAACGAAATGCAGTTTGCATCCATCCAGAAAGTGCTTTAGCCGTGATATAGATATATTACAATATATATTAGCAATAATAGAGATGTGTAAGTATATTGCAGAAATGGGTCTATTATGGTATGTTATAATGTACACAGTGTGAAGTATGTTATGAATATTCTATAACTATAAGTATGTACAGGCTGTAGTGAGTACAAGCTATGTACAGGCTATGAACAGGATATAAATATGAAATAAAAACTATACAGAAATCTGAGATATACAGTTATACAGAAATGTGAACTATGTAAGTTATAAACAGTTGTAGGATTAAAAATTATCGTATGTACAGAATGATATTTACACAGAACTATACAATAGTGGTAAAGTGCTAGTGGTTGTGGGTGTGTGTATGTTCAGTCCATGAGTTTAACGTGGGTCAGATGTCAGGAGGCAGAGTTCAGGAGTCTGACAGCTGTGGGGAAGAAGCTGTTCCGGTACCTGGTGGTCTTAGTCCGGAGGCTCCTGTAGCGCCTCCCAGAGGGCAGGAGGGTGAAGAGTCTATGTGATGGGTGACTGGGGTCTTTGATGATTTTCCCAGCCCTTTTCAGACACCGCTTCCTGTAGATGTCCTTTATGGCAGGAAGTGGTGCTCCGGCGATGCGCTGGGCAGTTTTCACGACCCTCTGCAACGCCTTCCGGTCCGAGGCAGAGCATTTCCCGTACCAGACTGTTATACAGTTGGTCAGGATGCTCTTGATGGTGCAGCGATAGAAGTTCACCAGGATGTCTGAGGACAGGTGGTTCTTCCTCAGAGTCCTCAAGAAGAAGAGGCGCTGGTGAGCCTTCTTGACCAGCTTGGAGCAGTTGGTCGTCCAGATGAGATCCTCGGAGATGTGGACTCCCAGGAACTTGAAGCTGCTCACACGCTCCACAGCCATCCCCTTAATGTGGATGCCACTAATTTGGTTACAGTTAACCCTCGATTCTAACCCTTGGCTTGCAAGCCACAGGTTACTGACCTCTGTCCTAGGGCTAACACAAAGAGACAGACAACCATTCATCCCACTAACTACATGTCTACGAACTGTGGGAGGAAGCCAGAGAGAACCCACACAGACACTTGGAAATCATGCAAATGCCACACACAAAGACCCTGGCCAGATGGTAAAGTCCAGCTCAGATCTTCTTGTTGTAAGGCAATTGCCAATTGTTTGCAGGTGTGTAATCAGCCATGGTGTGTAGTCAACGAGGGCAGAAACCCAGGAAAATGCTGATTCTGGAACACGCAAGCAAATATAAACACACACGCAGAAGGTGTGTCCAAATTCAGGGACTGCATGCTTCAAAGGTTCCATTTGTAACCTGATTATGTCATGGTCAAGATAATGAAAGCAGTCCAAATTTGAAGGCTCCTTTGAATGCAGCCCCTAGATGTGTCCTTCTTTTCCTGGATTTTACAAGATGTGTTCATCCAAGAAACGGATCCTGGCTCAGCTTACACTATCCTAAGATTCATTGTGGGTGGAAACCGCCATGAACTTCAGGTGTTCTGTGAAAATACCGGTAGTGACAGACAAAGCAAAAGATGGTTATGTTAATTGTTATGGTGGGTGCCATGAGTTTTAAAAAAAGATGAATTGTTTGAGCGTATCCAATAAGATATCAGGCTGCAGGGAGAAGCTCAGGAAAGGAGAGCAGAGAGACTGATTGTGGCAGAGCATCCCGGAATCATGCATTTACCCCAGCTGGTCTATGTATGTGTCAGTAAAGTGGGGAAAGGGCAGAAGAGTTACAACAGTTGTGGGACTAACCTGGTGGCCAGCAGTGGAGACAGCTCTTTTCAGTTGGTGAATAATGGTGACAAAGACAAGAGCTGGAGCTCTTCAGGAAACCTGGTTGGCAGCTATGGGGGTCTGAGAAGATAGTAGGTTTGACGGGAGGCCAGAAGTGGTGAAGCAGGGGCCGGTGATGATGACACAGTTAGGATGTTGAAGGAGATCCTCTGGAGGCCAGCCAAGAACTCCAGAGGATCTCTGGATGGGATCCCTCTGGAGGCTGCTATCAAAAGAGACAATCAGGAGGATAAGGGGGTGGCTGGCTGCGAAGGAGATCTCCACGATGTCATGCACAAAGCTCTCTGGTGACTTGGTTGTGTTGGTTGCCATGAGCAAACATCATAGGAAGATCTTTAGAGAGTGTTGATGAAGGTCCTCCAATGGCTTGGCAGGAGGCCTGCAGTGGAGCCATGGGCCATCATGGGACTCAGGTGAAAAAGGACCCAGGGCTGCAGCGGGGCATACAACCAACCCTGGAGGCTGAGGTTGAGACTGATATGTGAGCCCCCTCACCCTTGGGGCAGGGATGGATGAAGAGCTAGGCCAACCCTGGCCAATATCACCTCCAGAGCTGGGATTGTTGAAGGGACAGGTCGGGCCCTGGCTATGCTCACCCTTGGAGAAGGGACGGATGTAGGGTGCTTAGTGTAGTGGCCCGTAGTAGCCAGTTCAGCAACTAACTCACATCCCTGGCTACCTTCTACCACATAAAATTCATTTTTTTTTTGTGTGTGTTTACCCTGGCATCTGTAAACAGGGGTAAAGCTTGAGCTGAGGCTTTGCAGGGCACACAAAAGAGGAGCAAAGTCATTGGACATGTTTCCTCCTGCAGTGAGCTGGCCGTGACAGTGGCGATGAGTTGTTGGGCAGCACCAAGAACAGAAAGGTCTTAGTCTGCAGCTGCATCAGAGAACTGTTGGGCTGCAGAGGAAGCTAAGCACTGTCTAATTGCAGGAGAGAGGTGGAAACACTCGTTAACAGGAGAACCTATGCCAACAGCTCCTACTATCAATTGTTTCTCTGCTGGGTGACTGTGTGTGCCAGGGTTACTGTGACAACTTGAGACAGGAGCTATGGTCATGATGAAATTAAATCATCCAAGGAGGTTGACCGTATCAGCCTCTTGTAATGGCTTTGGGCTTTCTTCACAGATGAAGAGTCTCTGAAGCTGGGCTAAATCTTTCTCAGACTCTTTAAAAACAAAACGAAAGTCTACTGGGTCCATGTCTCCTGCATCCAATGAATGGCCAGATCATTCCATCATGCACAATAGTAAACCTGGACATCAACATAGAGAACAAATGTAAAAGAGAAAGTCAGTTCACATTTCAAGGCCATCTTCAAGTACATAGGCAAAGTAAGGGAGTAGGCAAGTAATCCCCGCCACATCATCTCAATACTTTCAGGCTCACAATCCAGTTCTTATGGAATCTAAGCATAGGAGACGAAGGTAAGTTCAGCACAAAAAAACTTCCCCAAACAATTCATGAATCAGAGCCAAGCTTGGATACCACATCCAGTAACCCAGCCTTAAGTAACCCAGATGTAATCAGCCCAACTGTTTGCAGGTGTGCACTCAGACATGATTTTTAGGTGTGTGATCAACAAGTGCAGAGACCCAGGAAACACTCTGCCTCTGGACAACAAACAAACATACTAACAAACACACACTCACACTGACAGAGGAGAGAGAGAGAGAAAGAAAGGCAAACTGTACCCAGATAACCCAGGGACAATTTGCTTTCCCAAGCAGCTTAACAGTTCATTTCATGTTAAGGTTTCCACCTTTGGTTTTGAGTTTGATTATAAAAGTGACATTTTGAATATTTCTGAAATGCATTTTTCCATTCATCATACATTATCTCTTTCTCATATCTTTTTTCACTTTTTTTTTTGCTAGGTTGATGTGTTTGGTTATGGAGCTGACAGTAATGGAAACTGGAGTCACTACTGGGAAATACTCAAAAACAAAAATTTAAAAACTGGAGTACATGCTGGAAAATATGAATATGACATCATCTGGCGCTTAGCTCAGCAACAAAAAATTAAGTTTTATGAGGCTGTAATGAAGACGATATGATTGAACCAGGAGCCAAAGTACTGATGTGAAGCCAAATGTATGAATTTACAACTATAATTGTCTCATATAGAGACAATTCAAACTTAAATTAAGATTTATTATGAAGAATGACTATTATTCCCTGAAGGACAAGTCATTTGATATGTGCAGTTTTGGCAGTGTCTTTCCTCATCTTAGACTTTATGCTAACTTTGAAAATAAATAGGTGCACCCAAGGAAAAGCAGTCAGTCATACATACATACATGCCGAGCATTATAAAGTAATTATTGAAGGATGGCATTATGGAAGGAGGAGCAAAGGGTAAAGAAGCAGATGACATAACACAATTCAAATTGTGTTTAAAATGGGCATTTGCATCCTTTTGCATCCACATTTTATATAGGGTTACAATAATTTAAGTTTATTGCTTTTTGTAATGACCATGGGAGAAACAAAATATTACAGCTTTTGAAATAAAATGCTTTGAAGGTATTTGATGATAGTAGCATTTAACTGCATTTAGAAATCAGATATTTGTAACTATGTTAAAAAATATCTGAAAGGGTATTTTTTTTGAAAGTTTGTTAGAATGACGTGTTTTCGTAAATGTGATTAAGTTTATGTAGGTCATAAAAAGCTGGTCAGCAGAATTGTGCACTATATTGCCAAAAGTATTAGCTCATCTGCCTTCGGACACATATCTACTTGAGTAGATACGGTTTAATATGATGTCGGCACACCCTTTGCAGCTATAAAAGCTTCAGCTCTTCTAGGAAGAATTTGGACATTCTTTAGGAGTGTGTTTATGGGAATTTTTTATGGGAATGAGAAGGGCTGATTTGCAGTTTCCAAAGTAACTCATTCCAAAGGTTGGGGTTGGGTTGACGTGAGGATTCAACTGCATGTACAAGAGCAAAACATCTGTTCCCCACAAAGCTGGGAGCATGAAATTTTCCAAAATATCTTGGTACACTGAAGCATTAAGAGTCTCTTTCACTGGAACTAAGAACTCCTGAAAAACAACCCCACACCATTATCCCCCCACCAACAAGCTTTACACTTGGGAAAATGCAGGCAGACAAGTACCACTCTTATGGCAACCACCAAAGCCAGACTCATCTATCAAATTTCCAGATAGAGAAGCATGGTTCGTCACTCTGGGGAACACGTGTCCACTGTTCTATAGCAGGGCTCTAGAGTGCGACCAAATTTTTCAATGGTGCGACTAAAAAAAATATTTGGTGACACCAGTGCGACCAACTGTTTGGGTAACAAAAAAAATCTCTGCAACTCTCCATGTGGTCAACAACAGACACACATTATGCCCCTATCGTGGACTAAACCAATCAGAGATAGTCAGGGGCGGGACCTCTCTGATTGGCCGTGGTGCAGTTGAAAGTGCAGTTGGAAGAGGGAGGTGAGTAGCTTGAATAAAGCGATATCGATTCATTAAATCCTGAATTGAGTTTTAAATATAACTGTGTTTTGCCAGAAACGCCAGATTCTCAGATTAAAGCTCACAAAACAATTTCAACAACCAGCAAACAGCAAATGAGAGCAGGTACACGGATTCCACACAAAGACGTAAACACAGAGTGGACCCGATGCATCAGAATCAGCTTTGTCTTTCTCGGCTTTCTCACCCGACGGCACGTAGACAGACACACTGTCGGAGCTCACCGATTCTGATGCGTCGGGTCCGCGCTGTGTTTACGTCTTTTTGCGCTGATTCTGAGCTGCAGGTTTTGTCTCTCTCCAACCAAAATTCACCGAGCCAGCAGCAAAAGAAGCAGCAAACTGCGCTTCACATTTGATCAATGTCTTCATGAATTCCCTCTGACTTTTGCTGTTTTGCTTCCAACACGATAAAAATCACACTTCATGCACAACTCTCTCTCTCTCTCTCTGTACTTCAAGAACAGTTTCCCGTCTCAAATTTCTGTTTTCGGCATTATTCATTCGCTTATTACCCACCAGTCTACCGTTGTTTACAGTGCTGTCGGCCGCTGTCTTTTTCTTTTTTTCACTTAAATGACCTCGGACAAGAAAGCCTAATTTCTGCTGTTCAATACTGAAGAAATTTAAACTTTTTTAAATTTTTAAGGTTATCTGCTATAAAACGCCAGACCAGAAAAATCTCCTTCATGTTTTTCTGTGTTTTATTCTCAGTTACTTTGACACAAAGGCATCTGCTGTGATGTTCACAATTCTGATGAAGTCTCACATGTATCAGTACTGATAAATGATCAGAATTATAATATTTCTGACTGTCTGAGGCTAAATTGAATCGAATCAGGACTTTGAGAACCGGAATCGAATGGATTATAGAAATCAGTGATGATACCCAGCCCTAGTGAGCAGCCTAGGCCTGACAGAAGTGGATGTAGCTGTGAGTAATAAGAAAAGATGAAAAGAACTATTGATAACTTTTTTGTTATGTTAAGGACTGATCCGTCTGAAATTCATAGCCAGCTCTGACACGGTGCCATCAATCTTTGAATGTTGAAAAAGCAGCAGTGTATCCAGAAAACACATTATATGCTGCAATAAATGCACTGCCCAAGTGTCCCCTCTCCCCACTGCCTTTTAGCAGCATGCAACACCAAACAGGACGTCAGAGGAGGCCGAGATGATGATTAAGTTTAACATTTTCTACAATATTGACAAAGCACTTTAAGCACAAGATTGTTAGTTAATAATTTAGAAATGAATATTGTCTGTATGGACTGCAATTTCCTCCCCAAAAAAGTGCACATGTAAAACTGCGGTGTTAAGCGATGCGGTTGAAAAATTTGAGTGTGCCTAACTTTTGTGCCGGTGCGCCTAACTTTTTAAAGTTAGGCGTACCAGTGCGCCCATAGCAAAAAGTTAGTCTAGAGCCCTGTATAGGCAAGTGGTGATGTGTTTTACACCACTGCAACTGATGTTTTGCATTGCACTTGGTGATGCTCGGCCATGGACCCCCATTCCATGTAGCTCTCTACGCCTTCTATCACAGTACCAGGGTGGAATTCACTGACCTGAAAGCGAATGTTCTTTCCCAAATTTATAGAAGCAGTCCACTTCATTTTATACTCCTATGGATTTTATATACTCATGTAAGTTAGGATGGATGGGTGAATTAATACTTCTGGCAATATAGTATAGGAAGACATTTGAAGGAAAATCTATGTACTGCATCCATAAATATGGAAAATACATGGATCCATACACTGTGTACATTGTGTATTGTGTTTAGCTGAAATGATCTGCTGTACTGTTCTTCACTAAAAAAAAGCTGTTTACATGAAAGGAACATTTTACATTCATAACAAAGTAAGTACTACAGAGAGTATGCCACATGTCATGCAATATTATCTTCTGGATATTTTAATATAGTCAACAAATATTTAATTTGTTGTTAAATATATATATATATATATATATATATATATATATATATATATATATATATATATATATATATATATATATATATATATATATATATATATATATATATATATATATATATATATATATATATATATATATATGTGTGTGTATATATATATAGTATAGTTTTTGAGTCATTCTTGGCAGTTTCTTTCTGAAAATTGTAGGAATGTTTAGCTTATTTTAGAGTTTAGACAAGTAGGAATGTTTAGTTTGTTTTAGAGTTTAGAAATGTGTTAAGATAGAATGTAGAATTATGGTCGAGACACTGACACTGCCCTGGATATAAATAAAGGCCTGAGTGTGTCATGAACTTAGGAGTAGATGTTAGGAGACCCTCCCCAGTTGAACTATGAAAGTAAGACAAAGAGGAGTTAATGCTGAGTGGAAATTCCCCAGAGGATACCTGTGTGGGGGTCTCAACATTTAACTTGATAACTGTGGTCTGGAGGGGAGATGGTATTTATGGCCCCTAGGAAGAGACACACACCCACAGTGTTTTAACTGATACACTCACACATCCACATGCACCCTCACTCACGTGCACGCACATACCAGGTATGCACACACAGTCACTCACAAGCACTCACATAGACACGCGGGTACGCGCACACACAGGCACTCATGTGCTCGTGCACATAGACACAGACACAGAGTTTGCAGCACACATGGGGATTTATGATGGGGTCGCTCCTATAAAGCTGGGTGGAACTAACAAAGGGGTGAAGATTGTTTCAGAGAGACACCGGCCTCGTCTTCCCTTCTAGAAGTGCATGCTTAAATGAAGATGAATAAAGATTTTGTAAAAATAACTACTGAGTTCCGGTGCCGTTTTCTGGATCCCTCGACGAATAAAGAACCGGGGTAAAAACTGATTTCGTAACAAAATCTACAGAGGTATTGCATTTTATTT
This sequence comes from Oreochromis aureus, assembly GCF_013358895.1. Classification (NCBI taxonomy): domain Eukaryota; kingdom Metazoa; phylum Chordata; class Actinopteri; order Cichliformes; family Cichlidae; genus Oreochromis; species Oreochromis aureus. The sequence continues at coordinate 8,953,065 of NC_052962.1, read as the reverse complement.
TCTGTTGACAAATAAATAAATAAATACTGGACAGTTTCTCAAGCCAATGCCACAGAGAAAATAAATGTAAAAATCAAATAAAACAAAAACAAATTTTATCCTGCTCCCCAATCAATGCCATGCCGTTATACTTCAAACTTGCAGATTATGTATATCATTATCAAGTTACAGAATAGACCAAACAGAACACATGAAGTTGATTATCTTTTCTGATGTGACAGGTATTTTGAAATGCAGTATTTCAAGCAGAGCTCAAAAATTACACCAATTAATAAATCAATCAATCAATAAATGAATGTAGCAACCAACTAATCGGTCAATCAATATTTTAAAAACAATAAAGTGAAAAGGTCTTTGCCAATGTGTCCTCAGTATGAACCCAAAAACCACAATAAGGGGATGTGACAGGTAAACTGGTAATGTTTAGATTCGCAATTTGCCTTTTGAAGAAGCACTCGTATTTGGCTTTTTTTGGCTTGTTCCTGGCCAGATAACAGATAACGTAATATATAACAGTAACACAAACATGCACATGTATACAAACACATACTCATAAAACAAAAAGGCACTCAGTACTTTGCCATAAGTGTTTAGTCAGCAGAATAAATGTCCAAATAAATTGTAATAACAGTTACATATGTGATGATTTAATTGTCATGCACTGTCATGCTTCTTGATCTGGATAGTAATTGACTTTATCCCGAGGGAAGTTTTAAACAAGGACAACGAGAGAAAAAGTCTGAGCCAGAGGAGACAAACTAATGTCCTGAAAGAGCAGGCTACAATTTTTCCCTCTTTATGGGACATTTGCAAACACCGGAGAGCCTCTTTTTAGCTCAAAATCACTGTCACCAGAGACAAAAAGGCTCACATGAAGTGTTTGAGTGATTTTAAATGATCAAATTTAAATTAGAATCTAACAAATTTGTCTTCTAGACAACTGAATAAAAGGTTTAAGGTTGGTCATTATACATGATCATACATAGAGGGTGCTCTTTTACTTCTTATTGGAGCACAAGAAACTGCATGGCTTTAATTTAACTTCTTCTTAACCAAAAGAAGAACTTAACCAGAAAATGCGTGCGCGCATGCGCGCGCACACACACACACACACACACACACACACACACACACACACACACACACACACACACACACACACACACACACACACACAGTTTCAAATGCAGGGTTTGAAGTAGAGATCAAAATCTACACCAGTGAATGATTGAATGAATTGATCAGTCAATGTATCTATCAATCAATCAACATTTTGACAACAATAAAATAAAAAGATTTTTGCAAATGTGCACCCAGTATGAACCCAAAAGCCATAATAAAGGTAGTCATGAAGTAAACTGCTAATGTTTGGATTTGCCATTTGACTTTCAAAGAAGTGTTTTGTGTCGTTCGACAAAGTATTTGTCTTTTTCAAGGAAGTTGGCCAGTTAGCAAATCACATGATACATAACAGCAACACAAATATGCACATGCATGCACATAAAATAAACATTCACTCTGTAATTTTCCATTAGTGTTTAGTCAGCAGGTTAAAATGATCATATTGCTTGTGAAAGTGAACTGTAATAACAGTTACATATGTGATCATGTACTTGTCATGCAAGGAGATGTTTCTTGATCTGGATAGTAATCAACTATCCAGATGTGAGTACTAGAAAACAATTATTAGAATATAATGTGTTAAATTTGCTTAGACAAGAGGGTTCAGCAGTAGATCAGAGGAATGGTGAAGGTTTTGTCTGTGTTTCAGTTGGGCTGTAGGCCTGAGAGTGTGTGTAATTGTTTAGAGGGAGAGGAATTTATGGACACTGGGGGTCTGGCTGTCATAAAAGGAGACAGGAAGCTACAGTTCGGGGATGCTGATGCTTGTACCTTTAATAAAAACTCATAATTGTCATAACTTAGAAGTAGTTTTACAGGAGACTCTCCACATGCTTAGCTGTAAAACTAAGACAACAAGAGGCCAATGGCCCAGTGGATGCAGAGTGGGGGTCTCACTGCTTGTAATATGTTAACTGTGTTTTGTATGTTTTGTAAAGGAATTTGGTGTAGCTTGGGTGAGGGGAGATTACTTTTATGACCAACAGGAAGTCACATACACAGAGACACACACACAGTGCTTTAACTGTTACTACGCACACACACCCACACGCACAGTCACTCACGTGCACTCACACAAACACCCAGGTACGCACACACACAGGCACTCATGTGCTCGCACATACATACACAAACACAGAGTTTGCAACACACCATGTGGGTTTTATGATGGGGTCGCTTCTATAAAACTGGTTGTAACAAACAAAGACGTGAAGATCTGCAGAGGGACACCGGCCTTGTACGTCTAGTGATGGTAAATTCGATTCTTTTTACTGAATCGAGTTTTAATGAGTCACTCACCAAAGTGAATCGGGTTTCTTGAGTCATTTGAGTCACTGAGTCAGTTGACCAGAGAGTGCAAAAATGTATATTTTCACTCAAACTTAATTTGTTTCTCTTTTAATGTAAATCCTATTGCTAAGATGAATGATTGTAAAAGAAAACAACTATTTTTTTAGAGCAAAAAAGAGCAAAAAAAATTCTAAAGGGAACATTTATTTATTTTTATTTTATATTATTGGTATTTTCCTTAAATGTGTCAAATATATCTCATCTAAATGTCCACTGAGCTGTGAGCCAGGGGGCGGTAAAGCGCCTTAACATTGGTTGCCAACCAAGAAGAAGAAGAAGCTGTGAGCCAGGAGGGAGGGGGTGAGTGAGTGAGTGAGTGAGTGATTCGTAACAGGAAGGGAGGGGGTGAGTGAGTCAGTGATTCGTTCAACTCATTTGAGCTGTGAGCCAGGAGGGAGGGGGTGAGTGAGTGAGTGATTCGCCTTACTACGGTGGCCCTGAGAGGCAAACGGACTGCAACTTCAGAAAACACTTGCAAAAAGAAAAACGCAGCAAAAAGAAAAACACCTGCAAAAAGAAAAACGCTGCAAAAAGAAAAACGCTGCAAAAAGAAAAACGCTGCAAAAAGAAAAAAAGAAATGTTTCTGGGGAGACAATGACCCGACGGACCAGTTGCAAGAACCAAGTGCAGTCCCAGTGCTAACAAGTGCACTGGGACTGGGAGACACTTCAAAGAAGTGGAAGCGGGGCAGCCAAAGAGTAAACTTTCAAAAGTAAGTACTGAATATTATGTCACTTATTTATGTGCAAATGTTTAATAATGAAGAACATTAAAACATTACTGTTGGCCACATGTCGGCAAAGTTATGTGACATTAGTGACTTTCAGCGTTAACTTTGTTTGAAAGCCTTTACTTTATACGCCGTTCGATAGTTGACCTTAATCTCACAGAGAATGTGATGATTTTATGGATAATTAAAGTCAGTCATATATCCACAAACACAACAAGCTGAAAGTCAGTGAATGCTGCTCGGTTTGCAGTCCTGAATATCACGGCACAAGCAGGATCCACTGCACTGTTAATGTTAGCTATGTTATATTGCTGCCTCTGTTCGGTGGTGTCGAGCCAAACGGACTTTAACGTGTGTTTGAACGAGCTGACGGTTCACTCGTTAAGCTGAAAGAAAGATGCTTTAATCACAGGAGTTACACATGTGTCCACTGGATCATCTGGGAACTCTTCTTGTTTAGCACTCGTAATAACACAAACACTAAATCCTCCTTCTCTTGTGCTGTTTTGTAGCAGTGTATACACCTGAGACTGTCACCTGTCTGTCTGTCCCGCATTCTCTCTTTTTCTTTCTCTCTCATTGTGTAATAAAAGTATGAACATGTATTTATAAGTTACACTTGTGTTTGAATCCTGCAGCTTATCACACATTTGATTTCCATGTGTGACAACTGCAAGTGTCCAGAGTGAGGACAGACTGAGGGACCCACTGCTGCACATCACCTGTGAGGCTTTGCACCCCTGATGATCCACCAGGACGAACTCAGCAGTGTGTGAGGAAGAGGAGGAGGAAGAGCCAGCAGCAGCTGACAGATGGAGAGAATAGACAGACTGTTCCCTGTTTGTGAAGGACTGCTAGAAAAGTTTAACATAACTAATTGTCTGTCCTGAATCAGTCTTATTAGGTAATGTTTAAATAATTTTTATCATTCCAGTGTTTTCAGTGTGGGAGAAAGTACTCAGGGCCTTCAAGTTACACACTATGAAAGGCAGGAACAAGTTTAATATTCAGAAACCTAAAGTATGTATCAGCAGCAGAATGGACCTAAAAATAAATGTTTGTTTCAGTGCTTTGAGTATTTTGGATTAGTAGTACTGCTGTGTTTGTTGCATCATATTGCTGTAATTGTTTATATGCTTTACATATTCTGAGGTAAGTTGATCTATAGTGTTATATCATATTTTATAAGGATGTTATGTGTTTGTATACTTTCTGCCCAGTTTGACCCATTTAGCAGAAGTCAGCCTGTTCAAGGCTCTGATATCTATTCTGTATGACTTAAAGCAGTTATGACATGGTCTGATTTTCTCACCCAGTAAAGGAATATTTAATATATCAGTCTACTCTTCATTCTATCAGAAACAGTTATCACAGCTCGTACATTTTCTTTTTACACATATAAGCATTGAGCCAAATTTAGTAATGCCAACATATTAAAAGAACAATATTTGTCTCTTATATATAATACATTTATAGATACACTGTCAGAGATACTTGTCTTTGAGTGAAGATTTAAGGTGATAGGAAATATAAATAAATGCAGCTTGAATCTTTACTGAAGCTCAGTGTTTGACACGGAGTTCAAACTCACTGCTGTAATAACTAATAATGATTAATATAATAACTATAATATTGGCCATATTATATTTACATTACCAAAGTGAGATGACTTTAGTCTCATGAACAACATTAGCTAATTGTTATCTACTAGCTAATCTTAAAATGACTGTTCAGTACAGAAATGAAGCCCAACAATCATGTTTTACAGTCCTGTGGTCTCAGCCTCAGATACTTATCAAATCACACAAAGCTCATGTAGAAACAAATGAACAAAATATGTTCTCCTTCATTTCTGTCAAACAAAGCTGTATGACACGTTTCCAGCTGTTAGTATCATGGTTGCTAGGCAACCTGGGCAGCGCGACGGAGGCTAGACCGTCCCATTTCACAAGCCTACAAGCCTCGCACTTCCGGCCTTAGTGGTCTTTGAGTACGCGGCCCTTGAGGACCGTTAAGGCTGCGTACTTTAAGGCTGCAGACCCTGAATTGGGATACAGCCATACATACATGTTTTGGTTCGTGCAACTGGTCCGTCGGGTTATTGTCTCCCCAGAAACATTTCCGTTGTGTCTTGTGTGCTTTTGCAGGGTTTTTCTTTTTGCAGCGTTTTTCTTTTTGCAGGTGTTTTTCTTTTTGCAGCGTTTTCTTTTTGCAGATGTTTTTCTTTTTGCAGCATTTTTCTTTTTGCAAGTGTTTTTCTTTTTGCAGCATTTTTCTTTTTGCAAGTGTTTTTCTTTTTGCAGCGTTTTTCTTTTTGCAAGTGTTTTTCTTTTTGCAGCATTTTTCTTTTTGCAAGTGTTTTTCTTTTTGCAGCGTTTTTCTTTTTGCAAGTGTTTTTCTTTTTGCAGGTGTTTTTCTTTTTGCAGGTGTTTTTCTTTTTGCAAGTGTTTTTCTTTTTGCAGGTGTTTTTCTTTTTGCAGCGTTTTTCTTTTTGCAGGTGTTTTTCTTATTGCAAGTGTTTTCTGAAGTTGCAGTCCGTTTGCCTCTCAGGGCCACCGTACCTTACGCTATGATTCAGCACAGCAAGGGAGGGGGTGAGTAACTCAAATGTGCTGTTAGCATGCTAGCTGAGCGATGCTACTGTGAACCGAGGAGCTATTGTCTTGATGTGAGCTTCTACTCAGGGTTTTTTCTTCCAGTTCAGAGCAGAAATGTTTTTGTTAAGAAACTGGCTGTTGTTTTTTTCCCCACAATTTTAATTATAAGCTAGATATATTTCTACTAATGGAATTAGCTTGCTAACAGCAACAGGGATGAGTCAGTGAGTCAGTTGCGCTTGTGAATCATGATTCACGATCAGTAAAGTGATTCTCGAGTATTGAATGATTCGTTCACGAATTGAACATCAGTATGTACGTCTTCCCTTCTAGAAGATGCATGCGTAACTGAAGATGAATAAAGGTTTGGTAAAATGACTACTGAGTCCGGTGCCGTCTCTGGATGCCCGAGGAATAAAAAAGAACCGGGGTGAAACTGCTATACTTAACACAGATCACTATCCAGAGGGAAGATAGAGATGATGTTTCAAAAGAAATGATGAGAAAAGTATATGAACACTGGATTTTCTAAACAATGAGTGTTTGTTTTCAGCTGTAACAGCTAATGTTTGATCAAAGGCAGCTGTGTCCTGTAGGATCAGGCTGCTGCTGCTGAAAAAAAGTTTTTCCCCTTTTATGGGACACTATGGGACACTTGCAAACACTGGACAGCTAGTCAATTAACTGATTAATGATTGCGATTCTGTGTGATTGCATTTGTAATGGCTGAATAAGTGTTGATTAATCATTGCTGTTGTCTTTTTTTTTTTTTTTTTTTTTTTTTGCTAGAGGAGCAGACAGCCCTTGGATCAACTGAAGCTGGTTTTGTTATGGAGGCTGCAGATTTGGTTGTTCATCATAGTCTAAGGAGCTTGGAAAGAACAGTGTCTGGACTTCTTCAATTTGCTTGAAGACATTTCACCTCTCATCCGAGAACTGAAGAAGCTTCTCGGATGAGAGGTGAAATGTCTTCAAGCAACCTATTTGGGTGTTATGTTGGATCTGCTCTACTCTCTCAACACTGTTTGTTCCTGTGGTGCCATGATTACTGCCTCTGTGCTGTCTCAGAGGGTGGGGATGATGACATCTCTCTCCTGACCCGATGTCCTGGTTCCCTCTTGCTGTAGCATGTCTGTTGTACCTCATCAATCTCTATCTCAATCTCATGCTGGCTGCAGTGTAGCGAGGAGGCAGTAGAGTCGTTGAAGGAAAAAGGGGGCAGGCAAGGTGCTGTCCCCTACTGTGTGAATTCACCAAATTAGATTCGTTATGCTTATGACTTTGTACAGATAAGAAAGGGGGATGAGTGGAAGACAGCATTAAACATGCCCCTGGGACACTTTGAATCTTTGGTAATGCCATCTGGATTAACAAATGCCCCCACGGTGTTCCAGCCATTGGTGACCTACGTACTCCAGAATCTTTTGAGCATCTTTGTTTTCAGTTATCTTGATGATGTTCTGATTTTTTTCTAATTTTCTTGAGGAGCACTGGATCCATGTGAGGAGTGTGTTGCAGCAGCTGTTGGAGAACCATCTGTATGTAAAAGCCGAGAAGTGCGAGTTCCATGCCTCCATGGTCTCATTTCTGGGCGTGTTGTGTGTGCAGGGGGCAGGAGTGGTCCGTCTCTGAGTCTTGGAAACAGCTCCAGCGTTTCCTAGGGTTTGCGAACTTCTATCAACGTTTCATAAGGAATTACAGCGAAGTACTGCACCTCTCACCTGTCTGACTTCACCTAAGGTACGTTCACCTTTAGCTCACCAAACGGCAATCCTCAGGCTGGCAAGAAGTAAGTGTTACACAATAATCCAGCGATGAGGCACCTCCAGCCACCTCCTTAAGTACCGAGCCAGAATGAGCGCTGATCACAGGAGATTGTTTGCAGGTGCGGGAGCCAGGGGCGGGAGCTCACAGAGAACTCCGCCCCAGTGGTGCGCAGAGCGCAAGAGGGAAAGGAGAAGGGACAATAGAGGCAAAAACACTTGTAGCCAGTCTGGGCTAGCCGGGGAGGCACAGGGCCATGACAGTACCCCCCCCCCTCAACGGGAGCCTCCTGGCGACCTACCCGGCTTACCTGGATGCCGCCGGTGGAACTCGCGGAGAAGACCTGGAGCCAGAACGGCCGACCGGGGCACCCAGGAACGTTCCTCTGGCCCGTAGCCCTCCCAGTCCACCAGGTACTGAACACCCCGCCCCCGCCGTCGAGAGTCCATAATGCGGGTGATGTTAAACATGTCCTGCCCATCCACGAGCCGGGCGGGCGGAGGGGGCCTGGAAGGAGGGCACAACGGGCTGGAGAGCACAGGTTTGATCTGCAAGACATGGAACACGTTGTGAATACGCATATTGCATGGTAGCTTTAACCGGACAGACACAGGATTGATCAGAGATTCGATTTCGAATGGACCAATGAAGGCAGGAGAGAGTTTCTTGGATTCTGTACGAACGGGCCCAAAACGAGTAGAGAGCCAAACCTTCTGTCCAACCGTAAATTCTGGGGCTGGGATCCGGCGGCGGTCAGCAAGAATCTTGTTGCGTTCTTTGGTTCGTAGCAGAGCTGCCCGGGTCGCCCGCCAGGCCCGGCGGAACCTGCGGAGATGATGTTGCACAGACGGAACGGTGTGCTCACCTTCAATAGCGGGGAACAGGGGTGGTTGATAACCCATGGAGGCCTCGAATGGAGACTGCCCAGTAGCAGATGAGGAGAGACTGTTGTGGGCATACTCAATCCACGGTAACTGCTCACTCCAGGTGCTTTGGTTGTGGGAGACTATGCACCGCAGGGCCGTTTCCAGTTCCTGGTTTGTCCTCTCAGCTTGTCCATTGCTCTAGGCATGAAAGCCAGAAGAGAGACTAACCTTTGCTCCAAGCTGTGAGCAGAATTCCTTCCACACTCTGGAGGTGAACTGTGGTCCGCTATCTGAGACGATGTCTGCTGGGATACCATGGAGCCGGAAGACGTGGGTGGTAAGTAACTGTGCTGTTTCCAAGGCAGACGGAAGCTTTGGGAGGGCAACGAAATGAACAGCTTTTCAAAAACGATCTACAATGGTTAGAATGGTGGAATTACCCGAAGACCGGTGATGAAATCCAGGGCTATGTGTGACCAAGGTTGGCAGGGTGTGGGCAGAGGTTGAAGCAGTCCCGATGGTGGGCGATAGGGGCGTTTGTCCCGGGCGCACGTGGTGCAGGCAGAAACGTACTCTCTAGTATCTTTCTCCAAGGTAGGCCACCAAAAATACCGTTGAAGAAAGGTCACGGTACGTCGAATCCCCGGGGGGCAGGTGAATCGGGCGGTGTGAGCCCACTGAAGAACTCGGGCACGGACGGAGGTAGGGACGAACAGCCGGCCAGGGGGCCCTGTACCTGGGTCGGGGTCGGTGTCCTGAGCCTGGCGAACTAGAGTTTTGATCTCCCATGTGACTGCTCCGATCACACAGGCAGCAGGAAGGATGGGCTCAGGGTCTGTGCACTCCTCAGTGTTGGTGAATAGCCGGGAGAGTGCATCTGGCTTAACATTGCGGGACCCGGGTCTGTAGGTGATAGAGAAATTGAAACGAGAAAAAAAGAGTGCCCACCTGGCTTGTCGTGAGTTGAGGCGCTTGGCCGATCGGATGTACTCCAGATTTTTATGGTCAGTCCATACGATGAAAGGCTGTTCTGCGCCCTCCAGCCAGTGCCGCCACTCCTCCAGGGCAAGCTTAATGGCCAATAACTCCTGGTCTCCAATGTCGTAATTGCGTTCTGCGGACGAAAAGCGACGTGAAAAGAAAGCAAAAGGGTGAAGTTTACGTTCAAACATTTGGGAAAGAACTGCCCCAGCCCCGGTGTCAGATGCATCCACCTCAACCACGAACTGCTGCTGGAGGTTAGGCTGACGGAGGATAGGAGCAGTGGCAAACTTCTTTTTCAGGAGATTGAAAGCTTCCTAAGCAGGTGGGTCCCACTGAAAAGGGTTTTTTGGAGAGGTGAGTTTGGTGAGAGGTAAAGCGATCTTACTAAAGTCTCTAATGACGCGCCGATAGAAATTGGCGAATCCAAGGAAGCGCTGGAGCTGGAGACAGTTGGGGGGTCGGGGCCAGTCCACTACAACCCGAATCTTCTCCGGGTCGGGCTTCAGATCTCCCCGGGCGATGATGTATACTAAAAAAGCCCCGGTTTCAACATGGAATTCGCACTTCTCACCTTTCATGTACAGTCTGTTCTCCAGGAGACGTTGAAGGATCTGTCGGACTTTGACCTCGTGTTCTGCCTGAGACTTAGAGAAGATCAGAATATCATCCAAATAAACAAAGGCACATTGATTAATGAAATCTCTTAGCACATCGTTAACGAGAGCTTGGAATACTGCTGGGGCATTGGTCAGTCCGAAGGGCATCACCAGATATTCGAAGTGCCCAAGGGGTGTGTTGAACGCCGTCTTCCATTCGTCTCCCTCACGGATTCTCACCAGGTGGTAGACATTACGGAGGTCAAGTTTGCTAAATACGGTGGCCCCTTGAAGTAATTCAAAGGCTGAATTCAGAAGCGGTAGGGGGTATTTGTTTTTTACAGTAATTTTGTTAAGTCCACGGAAATCTATGCATGGTCGGAGAGTCTTGTCTTTCTTTTCAACAAAAAAGAAACCCGCACCCATCGGAAATGATGACGGGCGAATAATGCCTGCAGCCAGAGAGTCATTGATATATTTTTCCATGGTCTCCCTCTCAGGCTGGGTGAGGCTGTAGAGACGGGCCGAGGGCAAGGGAGCCCCTGGGAGGAGGTCAATGGCGCAATCGTAAGGCCGGTGAGGTGGGAGAGAAAAAGCTTTATTTTTTATTGAACACTGCCGCTAGATCATTATAGACACTGGGTACTGATGACAGATCTGCAGGCAGAGAGGGCGCCAGGGGGAGAGGAAGGCACAGGTGGAGTGGCAGCCCAAAGGCAGTTCATATGGCATTCAGTGCTCCATCCCGTAACCTGCTTCCTTTGCCAATCAATGTGTGGATTGTGTTGCATTAGCCATGGGTAGCCTAACACGAGAGGGGTGACAGGAGCCTTGAAAACACAAAAGGAAATGTTCTCCGTGTGATTGCCAGAGAGGGTGAGGGCGATGGGTAAGGTGACAAGAGTTATGTCTGGCAAACGTTGACCGGATAAGGCTGACACCTGGAGGGGGTGAGGCAGAGGCTTGGTGGGAATGTGGAGCTTAGCTACTAGTGAGGCATCAATAAAGTTTTGTTCCGCCCCTGAATCTACCAGAGCAGAGAGTGAATGTGCTTCATTCAGAAAAGCGAGTCTAGCAGCCAGTAACAAACATGGAAGAGGGTGTTCGCCAGACAGGTCACCCACCAGTACCCTCTCAATTACTGGTGGACGCGCCCTTTTGCCAGCGCGGGACAGGCGGAGATGAAATGACCCTTACGGCCACAATATAAACACTCACCCGCTACAAAGCGGCGCTGTCGTTCCGCAGGTGAGAGCCGTGAGTGACCAAGCTGCATTGGTTGTTCCCCCTCCTCCTCCCTGATACTCCGGGCTTCCCGTGACTCAGGTTGGTCTTCCCTCGATGCTGGAAGATGCCTGGCGCGCCCGTAGGCGGTCATCCACCTGGATGCATAGTGACATAAGCGCCTCCAGAGAGGAAAGGATTTCACGCATCATAATTTCATCTTTCAGTTCCTCATTTACATTATTCAACAGAGCGGTTTTTAGAGCCTCTGAGCCCCACTTAGCTTGCACCGCCAGGGTCCAAAAATCAATAGAATAGTCCGCCATACTGCGCCTACCTTGTTTTAGGTTGATTAAACGGTAAGACTCAGGTGTAGGCAACAGTTTATCTAGAGAAAAGGCCGAAGCTAACGGGGCTATGACGCCAGCTGCCTGAGTGGCTGCAGCAGCAGGCGTAGCGACAGCAGCGGGAGTTACCTGCGAAGATGCCGCGGGAGGCGGGTTTTCCGGCAGCGGAATACGTTGGGCGAGAGCCTGAATTAATGCTGCCACTTCTCCGCCGAGTCGAATTAACATCTGTTCGTGACGTTGCAGTATATCCTCTAGGGAGATCGCAGCTGCCGCGGCAGGTGTTGGGTCTGCAGAGTCCATTTCCTGGCTGGATTATTCTGTCAGGGCTCAGGAGAGACTCAGAGGCAGACCGTCTCAAAAGTTCACAATTTATTTACAACAGACACCAGGTGCGAATATATACAAGTGGGGGGAGGGGTCGCGGGAAGGCCGGTCTCCAGGAACACAGGCACGGAGAAGGAACACACGGGCTATGTACAATCCTCCACGCTCAGGCTTAGCTCGGACTCAGACTTTAGCTCACCAAATGGTGATCCTCAGGCTGGCAAGAAGTGAGTGTTACACAATAATCCAGCGATGAGGCACCTCCAGCCACCTCCTTAAGTACCGAGCCAGAGTGAGCGCTGATCGCAGGAGATTGTTTGCAGGTGCGGGAGCCAGGGGCGGGAGCTCACAGAGAACTCTGCCCCGGTGGCGCGCAGAGCGCGAGAGGGAAAGGAGGAGGGACAATAGAGGCAAAAACACTTGTAGCCAGACTGGGCTAGCCGGGGAGGCACAGGGCCATGACACTCAGAGGTTCACTGTTCATTGTGGAGGTTGATGCATCTGATGTAGGAGTTGGGGCTTTACTATCTTAGAGATCAAAACCTCAAGGTAAACTCCAGCCATACTCCCGTCAACTCTCTCCCGCGGAGCTAAATTATGATGTGGGGGATAGAGAGGTCCTGGCCAAACACCTGTTCCTTATTTGAACAAACCATAAAAACTTAGCCTACCTTCAAACCGCTAAAATACTGAACAACCAGCTAACCCGTTGTTCTCTGTGTTTCGCCCAGTGTAATTTCTCACTCTAATATCATCCAAGTTCCCGGAACACTAAGTCAGATGCGTACTCCTCTTATACCAAGGCTTCAACACCAGCCAGCATCCTTCTCGGGCAGCTGGAGCCCGCTTTGTGCCTTTGACTTTCCAGGGAACAGTCATCCACTGGGCCCATTCTGCACAGCTTTTGTGCCATCCAGGCGTGAGTAGAAGAGCAGCATTGCTCAGACAGCATTTCTGGTGGGGTTCTTTAAATAAAGACATAATGGAGTTTGTGACCTCCTGTCCCATCTGTGCCCATGACAAGTCTTCCATTAAGGATCTTTCAGGCTTATTTCATCCTCTAACCACACCCCACCAGCCCTGGCCTCATATAGCATTAGATTTTGTTACTGGTTTTCCCATCTCTTCTGGAAAGAGCGTCATTCTCACCACCACCTTTGTCCTTAAGATGCAGATGGACAGCCTAATCTTGTCCCGTGGAGGTGGCTCTTCTATGTTGTGCCATGCGTTTATGAAGTGTCTATTTGGTCTCTCCAATGTAGTGGTCTGGGCATTCCTTGCTAAACTGTACAGCATACACTACATTGTTAAGTTTGTGCTTAGGATTTTTGTCTTCGGGATTAATGAGTTTTTGTCTGAGTGTGTTGCTGGGTATGAAGTAAACTGGGATGTAAACTGGGAACTTTTCTTTCCAAGCTCCTTAACCAGCTGACGACACTCATTCCATCCATCATTCCATCCATCGATCCATCCATCCATCCATCCATCCATCCATCCATCCATCCATCCATCCATCCATCCATCTATCTTTTTCTGCAGCCTACGCAGAGAAGCCCAGACCTCCTTTTCCCCAGCCGCCTCCTCCAGCCTGTCCGGGGGAACACCAAGGCGTTCTCAGGCCAGCCGAGAGATATAAAGTCTCCAGCGTGTCCTGGGTCTGCCCCTCTTTCTGGTGGGACATGCCTGGAACACCTCACCCAGGAGACGCCCAGGAGGCATCCTTGTCAGATCCCTGAACCACCTCAACTGGCTCCTTTCAATTTGGAGGAGCAGCGGCTCTACTCTGAGTCCCTCCCGGATGGCCGAACTTCTCACCCTATCCCTAAGGGAGAGGCCAGCCACCATTCAGAGGAAGCCCATTTCTGCAGCTTGTATCTGCGATCTCGTTTTTTTGGTCACCACCCACAGAACGTAACCATAGGTGACGTTAGGGATGTAGATCGACCGGTAAATTGAGAGCTTTGCTTTTACACTCAGCTCTCTCTTCACCACAACAGACCGGTAGAATGTCCAAATTACTGCAGCCGCAGCACCAGTTCATCTGTCGATCTCCTGCTCCCTTCTCCCGTCACTCGTGAACAGGACCCCGAGATACTTAACCCATTAATGCATGAATTATGTCAACCTCAATCTGAATATTTTTCTTAAGTATTTTATTCATCTTTAGGCATGAAAAAAAGATTTTTGAAGTTTTTTTTAAAGAGTTTTTCACATGTCCACTTACACATAAACTGATGTGTATGGGGTGATACATCAGTGTCCAATTTAGTAGTTTATGTGCAATTATACCATCAACACTGACACAAATACAAGAAAACAGCCTTTGAATAGCTGTCAACTGTAGTGAGCACTATGCATGAAAGGGTAAAACTCTTCCACTTGGGGCAAGAACTCATCCCTGACCCAGAGTGGGCACTCCACCCTTTTCCGGCTGAGGACCATGGCCTCACATTTGGAGGTGCTGATTCTCCTTCCCACCGCTTCACACTCGGCTGCGAACCTTTCCAAAGCGAGCTGGAGACCATCACTTGATGAAGCCAACAGAACCACATCATCCGCGAAAAGCAGAGATGAGATTCTGAGACCACCCAAATGAATGCCTTCTGCTAATTGGCTACTCCTAGAAATTCTGTCCATAATAAATATGAACAGAACTGGTGACAAAGGGCAGCCCTTGCAGAGCCCATCACCCACCAGGAACAAATCCGACGTATTGCCGGCTATGCAGACCAAGCTCTTGCAATGGTTGTATAAGGATTGAATGACCCGTAGCAATGGGCCAGACACTCCATACTCCTGAAGCACCCTCCACAGGACACCCCGAGGGACACGGTCGAATGCCTTCTCCCAAGTATCCTGATGTTCTGGTCCAGTGTTCCACGACCAGGATGAAAACTCATTCCCTCATTTATAAAGTCTTTGTCACGGGGTGCCGAGGCAGGCCGTGTGTGAATATAAACGGACCCAAGATGCAGACTGCGTAGTTGTGAGCGAGCTTTAATAACCAAAGGGGTGGAGTACAACACAAAGAAAGGGTGGCGAGAAACAGAACTGAAAATACTCTAAACTGGGAAAAACTAGAACTTAAACAACAAAACCAGAACACGAAAGAGAGTACCTTTGTAGAGAGATCAACGCGGGGAGAATGCACAGGAAGACCGAGGGGCAAAACAAAACAGGAGCACTAGAAGGCAATAAAACAAAACATGAGTCCAAAACCAAAAGAAGACAAAAAAGAAACACACCAGAGCTCAAGAAAACAAAGTCCAAAACAGAACACTTCAGGGGGCTGGCCCGGGGGCCGACAACACAGGAGTCCGAACAGTTCAGGGGGCCGGCCCGGAGGCCGTCAGCACAGGAGCCCGGACCGTTCAGGGGGCCGGCCGTGCGGAAGGCAATGGCGGCGATGACAGCACTGGTCCGGGGGCCGGTCGTGCGGAAGGCAACGGCGGCGACGACAGCACTGGTCCGGGGGCCGGCCGTGCGGAAGGCAACGGCGGCGACTCAGGCGAAGGGGGTCCGGGGGCCGCCCACGACGGCGATGATGCAGGACCAGGCGACGCTGAAGGCGAAGACACGGAGGCTGGACCAGGCGACGCTGAAGGCGAAGACACGGAGGCTGGAGCAGGCGAAGACGAAGCTGAAGCTGGAGCAGGCGAAGCTGAAGCTGAAGCTGGACCAGGCGAAGCAGAGGCTGAAGCTGAAGCTGGGCCAGGCGAAGCAGAGGCTGAAGGCTCGGAGGCTGCTGCAGGCGAGGCTGAAGGTTCGGAGGCTGCTGCAGGCGAGGCTGAAGACACTGAGGCTGCTGCAGGCGAGGCTGAAGACACTGAGGCTGGACCAGACGAGGCTGAAGACACTGAGGCTGGACCAGACGAGGATGGTGCTGCAGGCGGCGGCGTGGAAGCCGGAGACGGAGGCGCTGCAGGTGGCGGCGTGGAAGCCGGAGACGGAGGTGCTGCAGGCTGGACGGATCCCTTGGACCTTCCAATGACAACAGGAGACGAAGGCCGGAGCGGTCCCTCGAACCCTCCAGCGGAGACAGGAGATGAAGGCCGGAGCGGTCCCTCAAACCCTCCAGCGGAGACAGGAGACGAAGGCCGGAGCGGTCCCTTGGACCCTCCATTGGAGACATGAGACGAAGGCCGGAGCGGTCCCTCGGACCCTCCAGCGGAGACACGAGACGAAGGCCGGAGCGGTCCCTCGGACCCTCCAGCAGAAGCCATCACAAAGCCAGCAGGCATGGAGTCCTCTGGCAGACACGAAGGCAATGGGTGCTGTGCTGAGCACTGGCTCTGCCCAGACAGTGCTGACACGGAGTAGTTCTCTGAGGGCTGCTCAATCTTCAGGGGTCCAGAAACAACTGGGAACTGAAACCTAGCTTCTGGGGAGGCCCTGGAGTGCATAACTGTGCCTGAAGCAGCTAAACCGCGAGAAACTCCCTGATTGGAACTTAGATTTTCTCCCTGCAAAGAGTGAATGTGTGAGACTGGTGACAGAATGAGTGACAGAGCTAGCGGTGACAGTGGTGCCAGAGCTACGGGTAGTGGGGACACTGGAGCTACGGGTAGCGGGGACACTGGAGCTACGGGTAGCGGGGACACTGGAGCTACGGGTAGCGGGGACACTGGAGACTGAGCTGAAAGTGACACTGGAGGCACTTGAGACTGAGCTGAAAGTGACACTGGAGACTGAGCTGAAAGTGACACTGGAGGCACTGGAGACTGAGCTGAAAGTGACACTGGAGGCACTGGAGACTGAGCTGAAAGTGACAAAAGTCACAAAATGTGAAACCTTCATTAAAGAAATCTAGTATGAGACAGAAAATTATATAGAAATGTGAGCTGTGAATGAGTGAAATGAGAAAAGTGAAACAACTGCCATCTGCTTTTAAAATAACCACATGCACAAAACAGTTAAAAGGTGAAGAAGAAATAAAACCAAGGTCATATTGTTGTCTTTGGATTATCTAAGGTAATCTGATCTACAGTGGCTTGCAAAAGTATTCGGCCCCCTTAAACTTTTCCACATTTTGTCACATTACAGCCACAAACATGAATCAATTTTATTGGAATTCCACGTGAAAGACCAATACAAAGTGGTGCACACGTGAGAAGTGGAACGAAAATCATACATGATTCCAAACATTTTTTACAAATAAATAACTGCAAAGTGGGGTGTGCGTAATTATTCAGCCCCCTGAGTCAATACTTTGTAGAACCACCTTTTGCTGCAATTACAGCTGCCAGTCTTTTAGGGTATGTCTCTACCAGCTTTGCACATCTACAGACTGAAATCCTTGCCCATTCTTCTTTGCAAAACAGCTCCAGCTCAGCCAGATTAGATGGACAGGGTTTGTGAACAGCAGTTTTCAGATCTTGCCACAGATTCTCGATTGGATTCAGATCTGGACTTTGACTGGGCCATTCTAACACATGGATATGTTTTGTTTGAAACCATTCCATTGTTGCCCTGGCTTTATGTTTAGGGTCGTTGTCCTGCTGGAAGGTGAACCTCCGCCCCAGTCTCAAGTCTTTTGCAGACTCCAAGAGGTTTTCTTCCAAGATTGCCCTGTATTTGGCTCCATCCATCTTTCCATCAACTCTGACCAGCTTCCCTGTCCCTGCTGAAGAGAAGCACCCCCAGAGCATGATGCTGCCACCGCCATATTTGACAGTGGGGATGGTGTGTTCAGAGTGATGTGCAGTGTTAGTTTTCTGCCACACACAGCGTTTTGCATTTTGGCCAAAAGTTCCATTTGGTCTCATCTGACCAGAGCACCTTCTTCCACATGTTTGCTGTGTCCCCACATGGCTTGTGGCAAACTGCAAACGGGACTTCTTATGGTTTTCTGTTAACAATGGCTTACTTCTTGCCACTCTTCCATAAAGGCCAACTTTGTGCAGTGCACGACTAATAGTTGTCCTATGGACAGATTCCCCCACCTGAGCTGTAGATCTCTGCAGCTCATCCAGAGTCACCATGGGCCTCTTGGCTGCATTTCTGATCAGCGCTCTCCTTGTTCGGCCTGTGAGTTTAGGTGGACGGCCTTGTCTTGGTAGGTTTACAGTTGTGCCATACTCCTTCCATTTCTGAATGATGGCTTGAACAGTGCTCCGTGGGATGTTCAAGGCTTGGGAAATCTTTTTGTAGCCTAAGCCTGCTTTAAATTTCTATATTACTTTATCCCTGACCTGTCTGGTGTCTAAATCCAATCGAGAATCTGTGGCAAGATCTGAAAACTGCTGTTCACAAATGCTGTCCATCTAATCTGACTGAGCTGGAGCTGTTTTGCAAAGAAGAATGGGCAAGGATTTCAGTCTGTAGATGTGCAAAGCTGGTAGAGACATACCCTAAAAGACTGGCAGCTGTAACTGCAGCAAAAGGTGGTTCTACAAAGTATTGACTCAGGGGGCTGAATAATTACGCACACCCCACTTTGCAGTTATTTATTTGTAAAAAATGTTTGGAATCATGTATGATTTTCGTTCCACTTCTCACGTGTACACCACTTTGTATTGGTCTTTCACATGGAATTCCAATAAAATTGATTCATGTTTGTGGCTGTAATGTGACAAAATGTGGAAAAGTTCAAGGGGGCCGAATACTTTTGCAAGCCACTGTAATTGTTCATAAGGAACAAGGTGGAAAAACATATCATCTTACACATGTGCAAGCATACTCGGTCACACACCAACCCTTATTAAAACTCTGTAAATAGAACCTGGGACATTTTCTATTATGGATACACTGTCTTGACAGGCATTTCAAAAGTTCTGTATGGCAATTGTCAGCTCATATAATGATATTAATAATAATAATAATAATAATAATAATAATAATAATAACAAATTAAATAGGAACAGGAGCTGTTTGTGAAATTCCTTCTTGACTGCAGAGAACAGAACACATGATCACATGAACTCACTGAAGAAAAAGCAGTAACAGAGTTCAGTGAGAAGAGATCACTTGAAAGAACTGAACAGGATTTAATGGCAGAGAAACTAATGTATTTGGTGACTACACTCCGATGACATAAGAGCAGATGGAATCCCTGTAGTGACAGGTTTTAGTACAGGACCCCAAAGAGTCTAAATGCTGGAGGTTAAATGGATCTCTGAGTGATTCAAGTGAGGTGGAGACAGGGAGGAGGTGGGTTGAGAATCCAAACGGGAGAATAATGGAAAGCACAGATTTCAAGCACACAGAGTGGAGGCTCAAAGAAGAAGACTGGACTAAGGTAATGATGATGATTAAAAAAAATAATAGAAAAAAAATCAAACCTGAACTCCACTGCTTAGCCCCAACCCAGTCATGACCCTTCAAAGGCAATTTGTGCTTCACTTCTTACAAGTTCAAAAGGGGATGAAATAAGTTCCCATGGGTAAGTGATCTTTGAGGTTTAAATTCCCATGAACACATAAGAACATTCAAAGATTATTCTCACTCTGCTATCGTGAAGACGTACCTTTTAGTACCTTAGTGGATCTCAAGGAGATGAGAAGAGGCTTTTGAAGAAATGTATGGTGAAAAACTCACTCATCCCTTACTCAGGAGAAACTACGATGAAGCAGGATTAGCTTAATGAAAAGCACTCACTGAGACACGGATACATAGACAGTCACCAGAGACAGTGAAAGTATTCATTGAAAAATATTTCACACCACACAAAAAGATATAATACACTTTACTAAGCTTTTTTTTTTTTTTTTTTTTTCTGTTTCTTCGTGCAAGTTAATAAGTAAATCATCTGTGTGTGCACAGATAATCCAGTTTTCTTAATTAGACAGAACCATAAATGCTGTTCAAAGTCCTTCATCATCCATCCATTCTCTTCTGTTGCATTTGAGCTGGAGCTTATCTGAGCTGTCACAGGGCAAAACACTCTGGGCAGGTCACCAGTCTGTCACAGGGACTTGTAAAAGCGCTATGGAAAGGTAAAACTGATATTATTTTTGAAATGACCACAAATATTGATTCATTATATTTGTATTGTTTTTAATTAAAGTGACATGATGTCAAAAAAACAAACAAACTGCACCTTAATATCATTTAATCTGAGAAACCTTAGCTATTGTCAAGAAACACAAGTCAGTTGAAGACTGATTAGGAGGAAGTAAAGCTATCATTTCATTAGCTGACTCAGAGTTAGTAGCAACGCATTACAGAACAACAAACATTCCAAACACACCCTTAGAGTCAAACAATGATGACACGTCTCAAATGTAGATTTATGACAACATATGTCCTTCAACAAAACCTTGATAACTTTGTTATGAAAATAGTTGTTTTGTTAATGGAATGTAAAGAAAGTGGATATGTAAAAAGGATTATCTCAATTTAGAAAACAAATATTTCCATAACTGACAACACGAACAACACTTTACAGTGGTTGTATATGAAACATATGTGTATCCATTCATTTCCCCATCTGTTACAGGGTGTCATGTAGGGTGATGGAGTACCTGGAGAGAACCCATGCAGGAATACGTAGAACGGTTCCTGTGTGGGAACAGAATACACAAAACATGACATAACTTATTTGCTTAACATTTATCTCCATTATACAATTAACCTCCTAGGATCTGGTGTCCACATATGTGGACATCACATTTTGGGTTGTCTAGACCTAAACACTAAATTTTGCTCTACAGTTGGCTGATATCCACTTACGAGGACATTATCACTGTTCTATCTTCTTTAAAACGAATGTCCTCATATGTGGATCTCATGTTTGTCAGAAACAAAAATCAGGTAATTCTTTGTTTTTACATTCATTAGGTCCCAATCAGCCCAAATAGCAAAGAGAAATTAAAAATGCATGCCATGAAAGAGTTCAGGTCTTAGGAGGTTAAGAAAAGCCTCAGTTGTTTTTATATATATGTATTATGTTGGGGAATTGGGTATGTCATTAAAAAAGAAAACTGGGGCAGAAAAAAGGCTAAATGCTGTGTCACAGACCCAGTCCCTGACAGATATATTGAGTTTATTGCTATATTTGTCTGATTTCTTAGGTATATTAGAGGTATGTTGATTTCTTGTTGTGGCTGTTATTAGTTTGGATTTGAGTTTTCTTGTATTTTGTTATTCATTGTTTATGGTTAAGTCCATCTAGCCCTCTGATACATAGTGGTCACTGGAGTGGACAGCTACTAAAACGTACATATCTCTTTAATACATTGGTTTCTATGGTGGAACTGCATATTAGCGTCTAGAGTGCTCTCTGCTGCCATACTCCATTGAGGTCAATTCAGTGTTCAGTTAGTGCAACTGCAAGTAAATTTCCTCTGAATCAAAGATGGCAGACAAACTGTCACCCCTGCTGACCACTGCTGGCATATCCTGTCAATCCTTCTATGCTAAAAGAGCCCAACAGGTAAAAAAAAAATCTGATGATATGCAGTAACATCTAGGGAAGGATATTATCTGTTTGGAATAATAAATTGTTATGTCTAATATGTAGAAAACTACGATTAACCATATGTCCAATGAAGTGGACATCATGTATTACCCACTATATTTTTTTAACATAAGTCATAAATTGCTTCACTGTTTCTTGGGACTGTTTGGGTTAGCGTATAATTGTTAAATTTATAAGCTACACATTTAAAATATATATTTTTGTGCAGATCAGCTGTAGTTTGAGTTACTATAATAATTATTTTATCATATTTTGTAGACTTCAAATGCAGCAAAGAATAAGGCAGCGTACAGAATAGTCCAGGAAATTCCATCCAGCTCCAGTGATGATGATTTCATTAATGAGTGCAGTGATGATGAGTTCAGTGATAAGTCCAGTGACGATGAGTGGCTGCCAGAGCAGAACAGAGACATAGGAGCTACCTATGATGAAGACACAGACAGTCAGGATACAGAAAGTGAGAATGACGAGGGGCAGGATGAAGAGGAAGGTCAGCATGATCAGGGAGCTGTGGGAGAAGGGCACATGGCACCTGACCATACTCAAGCCCGCAAAAATATTTGGAAAGTCCAAGACAATGACTTTGATGGAGACTTGCCTCCTTTCCTAGGAGAGTGGAAATTGAATGTGGAGGGGAAGGATCCCATAGATTTCTTCAGACATCTGTTTCCAGCTGATCTAATTGATAATTGTGGCGGGGCGGGGCCTGCGGTGCCGTGCAGAGGAGGCAGACGCACCTGCACGGCATCCGCAATCACGCCCCGCCGAATTAAATA
Organism: Oreochromis aureus; assembly: GCF_013358895.1. Classification (NCBI taxonomy): domain Eukaryota; kingdom Metazoa; phylum Chordata; class Actinopteri; order Cichliformes; family Cichlidae; genus Oreochromis; species Oreochromis aureus. The sequence continues at coordinate 8,930,963 of NC_052962.1, read as the reverse complement.
TTGTACTGGGTCCTGTGGTTGTTGTTGTGGTCGTTATGTTGAGCTGGCAGCGGGAGAGCTGCAGCTCTGTGTGTATTACAGCAACCGTCGAAGTATTAATAAAAAGTATCAAACTGCCTCTGGGTCTGCCGTGTATGTTTACAATAATATAACATACAACACCAACTTGTATGCTCTGCAAAAAGGGAAAGAAAATCTGTCAGTAACAGGAGAAGAGATTCAGGTTTTTTTAGGGATCAACCTGATCATGGGGTACATTCGGTATCCTAGGGCATGAATGTACTGGTCTAGTGAGGACGGTCTTCATCTTGGAATAATTGCAAATGCCATGTCGGTAAACAGATATGAGCGAATCCTGCACTTTGTGGATAACTTGACTTACCAGCCAGCAAACACAGACAGGCTCTTCAAAATCTCACCACCACCTTTGTCCTTAAGATGCAGATGGACAGCCGAATCTTGTCCCGTGGAGGTGGCTCTTCTATGTTGTGCCATGTGTTTATGAAGTGTCTATTTGGTCTCTCCAATGTAGTGGGCATTCCTTGCTAAACTGTACGGCATACACTACATTGTTAAGTTTGTGCTTAGGATTTTTGTCTTCGGGATTAATGAGTTTTTGTCTGAGTGTGTTGCTGGGTATGAAGTAAACTGGGATGTAAACTGGGAACTTTTCTTTCCAAGCTCCTTAACCAGCTGACTGACACTCATTCCATCGATCCATCCATCGATCCATCCATCCATCTATCTTTTTCTGCAGCCTACGCAGAGAAGCCCAGACCTCCTTTTCCCCAGCCGCCTCCTCCAGCCTGTCCGGGGGAACACCAAGGCGTTCTCAGGCCAGCCGAGAGATATAAAGTCTCCAGCGTGTCCTGGGTCTGCCCCTCTTTCTGGTGGGTTCAGCTAGTCTGAGCCCAGTCCAAAATAAAAGAAAAAATTAGCACTGACCTGACATTATATTGTTCCTTTGTTTACTTATGATTCTGTCCTTTTGTCTGCCATGCTGAGAGACAGAGGCAATCATTGTATGAAACATTAATGATTGCTAAAGCTACTGGCAAGAAAAAGTTGGAAAGCAGGATGAATGAAAAACCAACCCTGCGAATGTTCGATTTCAGCTTAGCATGCTTTCCTACACTTATGCTATGCTTGTTGCATTGCATCCATAGTAACAAATACATGAGACAATTACCATTGTCTGGATTTTACTCATGTAAGACTGTTTTAGATGATTTCCATGCCACTAATGCTTCTTTTACAGTACTGTTTTAAATCTAAGGCACAGGCTATGCCATAACCTGGAAGGCTATGGCATAGCCTGTGCCTTAGATTGTAATCATAACCCAATGTGCAACTTCGTGTAAATGCAACCATCACAACATCACTGCAATGTAGTTGTTTGTTTTTACACTTGTGTACCTGAACAACTGTTTGGTAGTATCATATAGAAACTCAACAAACTGATTAGTACAGGAGTGATGTTGCCAACAAACCAAACATAATAAGTTGTAAAAAAAAAAAAAAAAAAAGTTAATATAAAGTATAGCTAGGCTGTGCGTTGTCTTTAAATGGCTCTAAACTGTGTTTCTTTTGCTGGCAATTAAGTGGTTTAATAAATTCGTCCATATATAAAGACTTTGGCCTCCCTGACTGTTCTGAGCATTCCAGACAACTAATATGCTCATTAGTTATGTTGGTTAGTTTTAGGGAAAATCTCTGTTTTGATGGAACAATAGTGCCAATGACAGTGGCGAAGATCCCCTGGAGTCATGGCCAGAGGGCAATATAAGTAAAAGGTGATGGGACACCAGAGGTGTTATGCCATGGCTTCAATTAAACAGTTCTTTTGAGCAGTTAGTGTTCATGTCCTTTTGTCACAGTGGCTTGCTGTGTTCTGCGGAGCATATTCACATTAGTTGCATGGGTCTGATTTGGACGGGTCTTGTCAACAATGTCAATAGTGAAAATCATCTAAAATAGACAGCATACCTTGACATCCAACAGGAACACCAAATTTTGTTTCAGATGGCACTTTATGATGACCTCTCTCTGAATTTGCTGAATTTCCTGTGACACATTTTCTTATAAAATATCCTTCTGTATCTGAAGGATCTGTCATTCTTTATGCTTGATATAAGTGACTGGCCCAGTAAGGTTGGGCAGTTTTAGATAAAGAGTCTTCTACACCAAAGGTGTTTGGAGGATGGGGGTAATCAAATATAGAGATAGATTTTTGCTAATCAGTGAAGGGATCATAACTCTTGAGTTTTATCAACCTAACAACAAAATAATAATAGTAATAATTATAATAAAGAAATATCACTTCTGTCTGTGAATTTAAAAGGGGTTCTGTGTCCACATAGATAGATATGTTAGATATCGCAAAATTAACTTGTATTTTAATATTATTTTATAAGCGTCAGATGAGGGGCCGAACAGAAGAATTTGGCCCATGAACCGCCTATTCAGTTAATCCGGCTATATAAAACAGTAATGATAATTATTCACTACTGATAATTATGCTGCTAATTGGGGATAACATTGATAAACACCAGAACATAATTTTGATCAGGTCTTTATGAGATGTAATATCATCACCTGTGCTCTGTAATGATATTTAAATATTTCTAGAAATATGCTGCTCCCTGAACAAATGTGCTACTTCTTACTATAAAGAAGTTTGGTGGCTTTTGTGTCACTGTGTAAGTGACATTTATAAGGAAAAGATTCATGATCAGGGAAAATCATAATCGCGGTCTGTCCACATTTAGTAAGTGACAGAAACGGAAGTAATATGTCAAGATCTTTATCGGACAGAAAGACAAATATGTGGATTGTAGACGTGTTTTTAGTGTTTGTTTGTTTGTAGCAAAGTGCAACCCTCCCGTTGTTCAATACAAATTTTATTTAAATATAGCTCATCTGGTGGTTACTCACAACTTAACGATCTTAGGCATTCTTCATGGAAACAAAAGCAGCCGTGGAGAAAAGTGATTTTCTTAATTTGTGTAATCTGTAGTGTATGATGCAATAAACAAGACACAGCTTTCCTGGTGTGACTAACTATCTAACTATCTTTATAACATGGGTGAAGCGGTTTCCAAACTCGAACATGGGTACATGAGGAAACCCACATAAACCACACCTCTCCACACCTTTCTGGGGAGATGAAGGTATCACGTTCTCCGGTCGCAAACGAGTATTGATGTGATGTCATGTGTGTTACCTGCGAGTGAAACGGTGAAAAAGCTCTCACCGATGGTGAGTCGACGCGAGGTTTGTACGTGTATTACATGAAACTGGACCAGAAAGGGATTTCCTCGCAGATCAGGTAAGTCATATATAAGAGTATCACATTTTAACAGATGATGCGGTAAAAACAGCTTAATCTTCGCTGATATTATTTTCTTTACTTTTTTATGGGTGAAAAGAAATGTTATCGCAAAAGAGACATAGCCATCTCTGTTAAAATGTTGCTTTATATATGATGACTTTCTAGATAAGCTATAACTTATTTTACTCCTTTTGCTGATAATGGCTACTACACACACAATATATATATATATGACGTCTTTGAGCTTAACTTGTGTGTATCACCACACACTCTGTCTGCAGATTGTTATGTTTCCCGGTCACACATCTAGAATGATTTCAAAATTGAAGATGGTGGTTTTCCTGCTGTGTGCCACTGGCATTGGTGTGTATTTCAAAACAGGCTACCACTTGACTTATTATGCTGTGGACCAAAAGCTGTGTGCTTGTACAAAATGCTTATCAGAAGATAAGCAGTTGCTTCTGGATCGATCGAACAGAAGTGTTCAACCATTTTTGACTGCAAACTTAAACCTCTCAGAGAATGAATTCAACTGGTGGAAGGTAAGTAGTCACCAGGAAAGACATTTTCACCCCCACCCCCCAGCTCATTTGGTCTAACAACAAAGTTTATTTGATATGTCTGACAGCGCTTGCAGACTGAAAGCCGTAGCTTTGGAGTTTATGAAACAACGGTGGCCAACTTCTTTAAAATCTTCCCACGGAATCCAGATGTTATACAACCCAAACCTGACCACTGCAGGACTTGTGCAGTGGTGGGTAATTCTGGTAATCTAAGGAGATCGCATTATGGACCGCTGATAAATTTACATGAAGTTGTCATAAGGTACTTTCTCAGCTAAAGGGAGTCTTCTTTAACCATTAAAGATCCCCTCTTGCACAAAAGATCCAAACTGATGTGAAATATACCCCTTCGTACTGTTTAGAATGAACACTGGTATTACCAGAGGCTTTGAAAAAGACGTTGGGAACAAGACAACTCATCGTGTCATGTATCCAGAGAGTGCTGTGGATGTGGATGACAACACTCATTTTGTGCTGTTTCCTTTTAAGATACAGGACTTTGAGTGGCTCATTAATGCCTCTACAACAGGTTTTACTGGAAGGTGAGTTCTATTTTACATGCACATGTTTTAATGATCATCAGAACAGGTTTGCACACCAGGTTATCATGGAAATATAATTGTAGTAACACCACTGGCGGTCCTAGCCTGTTTGGCGCCCTGGGCGAACACTCCCTGGAGTTTAGTCTGTTACTATTATTATTTTTACCATTTCTTCTTGGAGCAACTGTAATCCACATTAATATTAATCCCTAAGGAAATAAAGTATTCTGACTGTTTCAGGATACATGACCTGCCATTATCCAGTGACACATCTGCTTACCTGTATCTTTTGCTCATTTCTCCTCCTCTTTTCTATTTTTTCTAAACTGAGCACCTGATGGCTTTGAACTTTTGTCTATCTTCCATTGGTTTTAATTTTGCACTCCAGTATGAACACCCATCCCCCAACTCAAGGATCACCACAACATAACCTAACAGACCTACACCTTAGATCACAGATTCACTTCTATCTAAGGTGTATTTCTGGGATTTCGCACAACCCAGGATTCAAATCATGAATACATAATGGGCTTGGATTTACAACATTATGAATGAAATGTGCTCTATTTGGAAGCAGCCCCCCCCCCCTTTCGACAGGTTGTGTGTGAGACTTTAAATCATCAAACTGTAAATTATAAACTTTAAATTGTTATTGATCCCTTTACCCCTCTAAAGTGTATATTTATTTTCTTACTGTTCTTATATTTATTGTTTGTTTTCTTGCACTTGTGGCAGCACGAGGTGGGAATAAAGTAAATACTCTTCACAGTTTAAAAGACGACGCCACCCTGGGAATTTCACCCAGAGAATACTGGAAGTAACACTAAATCACCAAAAAGGCACTTAGGTTCGCTATACTCAGTACAGAGACGAGGTTCAATGATAAAATAAGTTGACAATTTATTAATTAAAACAACGTATAAAAACACAGTCATAAATATCAGTGTAGAAGTATGCTTAAAAAGGTATTCAGAGCTGAGGCATACCAGTGGAGGGGCAGGGATGCCACACACAAACTCAAAAAAAAGAAAACACACCAAGACACAAGTGCAGCACACTATCACACACTCACACTAATAAACTAAACAAGGCAGGTTTGTACACTCAAAGGATCCCACCACCAAGGCACCCTAGTCTCCTCCACGTAGGCGCTCCGCATCTGAATAAAAGAAACAAAGACAATTTTAATATATTACAACAAACTAATGTGTAGCGCTGCAGGACCACACTGGTGATCTACAGCTAGAAAAAGGGCCTCCCACCAGTGGCGTAACAAAAATCCAAACTACAAATCAAAACAACAGAAAAACAACATACAATCTAGATAAAACTCTAAAATATGGAGCAAACGGAATCGCCGTATTGCTCCAACTTGCCGTCTGCACGACTATAAGTTAATTATCCAGTCAGTCAATCAGTATGCACGCCAGCCGACCCGCGTGGCATTGTCCACGCCGACGTCCACTTTAAAGGCTGGCAGCAGTAGGAAAGAAACCTCGCAGCATTCATTCATTCATCCTGCCACACACTGCTGTAACTGGAGCCTCGTCGTCTCGTCTCTCTATATACTGGACTGTATGTAGCGGAGATGACAAAGTTTACTTTGACTTCAGCAGCAAGCAGGCGCACCGAGGGCTCTAGCGCTCACTTTTCGCGTACAGAATTTCGAAAAAACATCGGTGCAAATTATAAGTCTGTATCATAATGTCTGGTGTTTTCGTGTTTGTTGGTTTGTTTTTATTTTGTGAGCTCCATCCAGCAAGAGAATCCCCCACCGCCCCGCCCTCTCCTCCCTGTGCCACAAGCAGCAGGCGCACCTCGCAAACGGAGGGCGACCTTACGCTCAGTAAATGGGCGATAGAAAGCCGATCGGTGCCTATGCCATTCTCAATATGCGCTGGCTGATGTCTTGGCAGCATAAGTAAGAGCAATTTTTTTTTTCCCGATGCCCGTGATGCCGCCCCCCAGCACGATGCCTCCCCGGGCAACCGCCCATGTCGCCCGTATCAAAAACCGCTACTGAGTAACACACACACACTTGTAGAAAAATTATAATTGATTTAAGATATTTTCGCACCGAAGGCGTTTGTCTGTTTGTCTGCACCAGTACTTCATTCACTTTAATTTTTATTTAACGTTTATTTAATGAGACTCAGTGTCTCATTTACAAGAGTGATCTGTTTCAGACAAGCATAATCAAATGACAACAATAAAACAAAATCCAACAAAACTTGCTTAATGAAGAGTTAAGAAAATCATCACTAGGTCTTTTAAATGTACAAGCAAAACTAATTAAGAGAGAGAGCTGAAAGTCTTTCTGTAATGTTCTCTGTACAAACTGATGGTCCTGAGACCACATATTATGACTACATTTTTTACACAACATGCAATCTGATAAAGAGTCCTCATAACAACTCATCTTACTTTAGTTCATTTAAGTAAGCTTTTGTACTGTTCTTTAGGATGGTGACTTTTCTCTTCATACTTGTTGAACGGTTATTTTATGTAAAACATTTTTAGGCAGTTGTGCAGCCACTTTTTATGCCATCTGTATTTGGGCACATGCGCCTAAAAATCGTACTCACCATTTTCTAATTTAATGTTTCAGATAAAATATTTTGATTTTATCTCAGCATGCAATGTCACCCCATTTTATTTTTTTATAATGACACTCTTAGGTTTAGATGTCACAGTCAACATACACTACCTTCTTCTCTCCCAGTTGCTTAAATTACATACATGTGCTACTAAGCAAAGGATCTAAAAAAATTTACATTTCCCCTAGATTGTCTTGCAGCACAGAATTTACATCAAATGCAAAAATAGGAAGCCAGTGCATGAATTCAACATGTATGCAGATTAATATGATTTGGCTGATGGACATACTGTAAGGTGAAATAAGGTGAATTTCTGTATCAAACCATTACTCTGGTCCTTCTTCATGTTCAATGCCATGCTCAATGCCTTTTTTTTAGCTTTGTTTTTGTTAAACTCCTACTTTATATTTTTCAATGTCATGCTTTTTTCAACAGGTCATATATGCCAGTGAAATCAAAGATCAAAACTAACAAGGATTTGGTGAGTAACTTCAATGACAAAGCAGTGGTAAACATAAAATATGTTTAAAGGCTCACTCTATTTTCTAACAGGTTATGGTGGTAAATCCAGCTTTTATGAAATATGTACATGAGGTTTGGCTTGGAAACAAAGGACGTTATCCATCCACTGGCTTTATGGCTTTGATTCTTGCGCTTCACATTTGTGATGAGGTAAGTACAAAGTTTTCAGTTTCTGAAGTGCCACAAGTATGAAATAAAATGTTTTTTTTATTGTCATACATGCCATTTGAGTCTTTGCTAAGCTGCTCATTTTTTGTATTGTCCTCTTAAATACATATGCATTTCAAAAGTTATTCAAAAGTTCAAAACATCTTTGGTGAAGATCAGAACAGATTTAAAGGCCAGTGTCACTTGATTAAAGAACTCTGGTTAAATCTGTGAATGGTTATATTTCAATGTCCTATGAAAGTGAAAGCTGAAGCTTCGTAATGTGACTAGACTACAATGTCAAAACCTCTAAGAGGTTTTGTCATCATACACTCATAATATAATCATTGTATTTCCATTTGGTGCTTGCCCAGGTTGCTGTCCAACTGTCCATTTCATTTTTTAGCTGCCATTGTTTGATGTTTGGTTAAAAAAGGAACATTTTGCTAATGCATTTGTTTATTATATTCATTATATGTTCATTATATGTATTTTTGTCTTGCCAGGTTAATGTGTTTGGTTATGGCGCTGATAGTGATGGAAACTGGAGTCATTACTGGGAAATACTCACAAACAAAGGGTTAAGAACTGGGGTACATCCTGGAAGTTATGAGTATAACATCATCCAGCAACTAGATCAGCAACAAAAAATTAAGTTCTATGAAGGCCTAACGAAAAAAATGTGATTGAATGCAATAATCTCAGTGGGTAAAGTACTGAAAGCCAATTGATGACAATTAATCTCTAAAGGGATTCTGTGAAAGAAGTCATTGGATATGTGACATTTTGGCAGTTTCTTTCCTAATCCACAGCTTAATTTAACTATGTAAATAAATTCACCCAGGAGTTAAACTGTATGGTAGTTTCTAACATATGAGGTTTGTAAGAAATGAAGTATTTTCTTAAGAGTTGGTGGAATTACAAGAAGACAAACAACAGCAGGCAAGTTGTCGGATGCCTAAACATGTACATAGTATGATGTGTTTAACTGAAATACTATGCTGTATTATTCCTAGTTAAAATAAGATGTTTGCATGGCAAGGAACATTTTACAGTTATGGTAAAGTAACTTATTAAGAGAGAGCGTTTATGTTCATGTACTGAATGTTGTCAGCATTTTCTTTCTTTCTTTTTTTGCCTGTCCCGTTCAGTACTGTAGCAATCAGAATTGTTGTCTGAAGGCCAGGAAAGAGCCCAACGGATTTATTTTTTCAAGTTGAGAAAATATGCCAATGCCATACTGTCTAATACAATCACCAAATATTTAGATATTTAGAATTTTACAAGGTTGATCTCCTGAAACTTGTGTTATTGTTAATATCTGTGGAGAGTGGAGAGTTGTCATACCCTGAGAGCAGGCAGAACTCATACACGCACAAATAGTCAGAGAGAGGGAGGCGAGAGAGCTCAGGTGGAGAGCAAGAAAAACTGGCAGCAGTACCAGAAGGACTGAAGGACTATGACGAGAACGCTTTTCTTTTATTCTTAGTGCTTTTTCTTCTTCTCCATGTATCTTGTTGAACACATTTTAAGCACACACATATATATACGTTTATATATATACACACACATGATAAAGGTTGATGTGGATAACCAGATTTGACAATGTGTGGTATGCTGCTTTTCAAGAGGTGGACCCTTGGACTGCCGACCAAATTATTGTCCACAGTACTTTCCAAATTAAATATATACTCAGCAATATAGGCAATATAGGATTCATGATTTAATGACCTCCAGAAAATCATTACCACCAATCAGAGTGAAAAGAAACACTTGTTCAAAATTACTCAAATGAAATACAAGGGAGATAAAAGAAACCAAGTTGGTTATTAAACATCTATCCATTTCCACATGCACATTTTGGATAAAGAGGCTCACGTGGAAGTGTTGAAGTGTTTTGCAATTACAAAATTTTAATTAGAATCCCCAAAATTTGACTTTTAGATTGATGAATCACAAAAGTTTAAAGTTAGATGTCATTATATATGATGATACATAGAGGGTGCGCTTTCACTACTCAATAGAGCAGAAGAAACTTGATACCCTAAGCCTGTTAAACATAACACATAGAGTTATGTTTAACTCTAAACCTACACAAAAATGAAAACACAGAATAAAAACTGCGGTTTTTAGCCTTGATCAGCTCAGGATGCAGACACTCCTGGCTCATTGCCACACACTCCTCTCCTGCCCGGCTGTTACTATCAAACCCCCCCCAAAACAGACACATTTCAGTGCTTTTTTTTCCCTGAGATGTCATACACTTTGGATTCTAGCTAATCATTTTACCTTTGCAAGCGTAGTAGGCGGGCCCAGGTACGTACGTTCTTTTAGAGCAGAGCTACAGATTAAAAATGCCCAAGGCGAAGCGGTGAAAAGTCTGGCTGTACTTCACAGCAAAAGATGCAAACTCAGCAGCCTGCAACAAGTGCTTTAAGGTGATACTGTGCAAAGGAGGTAACACCTCGAACCTGATGAAACTCCTGGGGACGCATAGCGTTTTTTTAAAAGCCGAGAAATGCACCGTATTTATGGAACACCAGGACTGCCATAATGAATTAATTAAATACACCATTAAATAATTAATTAAATGTGGCAATAATTAATTAAAATTGGAAATAATTAATTAAAATAGGAAATAATTAATTAATTTTTTAACACATTTAATTAATTAATTATTGACACATTTAACTAATTATTTATTTATTTCATATTTTAATTAATTATTGACACATTTTATTAATTTTTTAATGGTGTATTTAATTAATTCATTATGGCAGTCCTGGCATTCCATACATATTTTGATAGCTTGCTGCAAGACCTCACACCGAGCACATCTACTGCGGGTGTGGTGCCTGTTATCGGACCCGGAGTTAGAAACATTCCCCAAGAACCTGAAGAGGAGAGTCCTGGCCCCTAGCCCTGTCAGTGTAGCAGAAATGATGACGGATGATGATGGCAGCAGCAGCAGCAGCAGCTGTTCTTCTCTGCGTCAGTAGCTTAATGTTGTTCATGTGTAATTTATGTTGAGTAGGCTAACCACCTTATTAAATTAATGCATGTAAGGTGAACTATCAAACATCGTCATAGTTACATGCGGCTGTCTTCTTGTTTGATGGCAGATACTCCCTTCACCCTGGCCAAAAAGGCTAAAATGACCAAAGAAAAAGTGGACGAAATTCCTAGGGCTAACTTGGTTATCATGTTGCAGAAAAAAAGAGACTGCTAAAAATAAAAACATAAGAGGTTTTTGTTCAAAGTTTGTGTTCTCCATTCTTTAAGCACCGGTTCGAGCACCATTTAAGCACCAGCACCGTTTCAGAAGTACCGGTTTGGCACCGGTATCGGATAAAACCTAAACGATACCCATCCCTACCAGGCACACCTGTTTTTCCCGCCTCCGCGCAGCCCTGCGAGCTCACTGCATCACCCCTCCTCTGCAGCATGCGAGAGACCACACCTCTGCCACACATTGACATGGACGTTGTCAGTTTGTTATTATCATATTATCATGACGTACCTCTACGGCGTCTCTCAGGGCTAGAAACACCTCAGTGTTTGTTTTTGTTTCTGCAGCAGAACTCACTGCAGGTTTCTGCCTCTGGCCGACACACCTGCAAATCATTACTCTGCAGCTCTTTAACTTGGCTTTCTAGTGTCCATTTAAGATGGCAGATCTAGGCTTTTCATCGCAGGATTGTTGCATGACTCCCATTTCCCTGGACCCATCCCAGCCCGTGTTTTCCCAGAAGTTGTGGTTCAAAAGTTTTGACGTGAGTGGTCCTCAAAGGACCCCTCCTTGGCACATTTTTGTATATAGAACTTGGTGTGTGTTTCGCTTGTAAATAAACTGTTAAATGTTTTTTTGACTCCCACGCCTGAGTCTGCACCCGCCGCTGTGACAGTAAGGTTGCCTTACAGAAACCTGGTTGCAGCAGGATGAGTATGTTAGTTTAAATGAATCAACACCCCCGAGTCATTCTAACTACCAGAAATCTCGAAGCACAGGCCGAGGGGGCGGTGTGGCAGCAATTTTTCACACCAGTCTATTAATTAACGAAAGACCAAGACAGACTTTTAATTCATTTGAAAGCCTGATGCTTAGCCTCGTCCACCCCAGCTGTAAAACTCAGAAACCAGTCTTACTTGTTATTATCTATCGTCCACCTGGGCCTTACACAGAGTTTCTCTCTGAGTTCTCAGACTTTTTATCTGATTTAGTGCTCAGCTCAGATAAAATAATTATTGTGGGTGATTTTAACATCCATGTAGATGCTAAAAATGACAGCCTCAACATGGCATTTAATCTGTTATTAGACTCAACTGGCTTCTCTCAAAATGTAAATGAACCCACCCACCACTTTAATCACACTCTAGATCTTGTTTTAACATATGGCATAGAAACTGAACATTTAACAGTGTTTCCTGAAAACCCTCTGCTGTCTGATCATTTCCTGATAACATTCACATTTACAATAATTGATTACACAGCAGTGCGGAGTAGACTTTATCAAAGTAGATGTCTTTCTGAAAGTGCTGTAACTAAGTTTAAGAATATAATCCACCCACTGTTATCATCTTCAATGCCCTGTACCAACATAGAGCAGAGCAGCTATCTGAACGCTACTCCAACAGAGGTCGATTATCTTGTTAATAATTTTACCTCCTCACTACGTACGACTCTGGATACTGTAGCTCCTGTGAAAACTAAGGTCTCAAATCCGAAGTACCTGACTCCGTGGTATAATTCTCAAACACGTAGCCTAAAGCAGATAACTCGTAGCTGGAGAGGAAATGGCGTGTCACAAATTTAGAGGATCATCATTTAGCCTGGAGAAATAGTTTGCTGCTTTATAAGAAAGTCCTCCATAAAAGCCAGAACATCTTACTATTCGTCACTGATTGAAGAAAATAAGAACAACCCCAGGTTTCTCTTCAGCACTGTAGCCAGGCTGACAAAAAGTCAGAGCTCTACTGAGCCAACAATCCCTTCAACGTTAACTAGTAATGACTTCATGAACTTCTTCACAAATAAAATTCTTATCATTAGAGAAAAAATTACCAATAATCATCCCACAGATGTAATATTATCTACAGCTACTTTTAGTACCATTGATGTTAAGTTAGACTCTTTTTCTCCAATTGATCTTTCTGAGTTAACTTCAATAATTACTTCCTCCAAACCATCAACGTGTCTTTTAGACCCCATTCCTACAAAACTACTCAAAGAAGTCCTGCCATTAATTTATTCTTCGATCTTAAATATGATCAACCTACCTAATAATCGGCTATGTACCACAGGCCTTCAAGGTGGCTGTAGTTAAACCTTTACTTAAAAAGCCATCTCTAGACCCAGCAGTCTTAGCTAATTATATGCCAATCTCCAACCTTCCTTTCATATCAAAAATCCTTGAAAGAGTAGTTGTCAAACAGCTAACAGATCATCTGCAGAGGAATGGCTTATTTGAAGAGTTTCAGTCAGGTTTCAGAGCTCATCACAGCACAGAAACAGCTTTAGTGAAGGTTACAAATGATCTTCTTATGGCCTCTGACAGTGGACTCATCTCTGTGCTTGTCCTGCTAGACCTCAGTGCTGCGTTCGATACTGTTGACCATAATATCCTATTAGAGCGATTAGAACATGCTGTAGGTATTACAGGTACTGCACTGCAGTGGTTTGTATCATATCTATCTAATAGACTCCAATTTGTTCAAGTAAATGGAGAGTCCTCTTCACACACTAAGGTCAATTATGGTGTTCCACAGGGTTCAGTGCTAGGACCAATTCTATTTACATTACACATCCCTTAGGCAGCATCATTAGAAGACATAGCATAAATTTTCACTGCTATGCAGATGACACGCAGCTCTATCTATCCATGAAGCCTGGTAACACACACCAATTAGTTAAACTGCAGGAATGCCTTAAAGACATAAAGACCTGGATGGCCGCTAACTTTCTGCTTCTTAATTCAGATAAAACTGAGGTTATTGTACTCGGCCCTGAAAATCTTAGAAATATGGTATCTAAGCAGATTCTTACTCTGGATGGCATTACCTTGGCCTCCAGTAATGCTGTGAGGAACCTTGGAGTCATTTTTGACCAGGACATGTCCTTCAATGCACATATTAAACAAATATGTAAGACTGCTTTCTTCCATTTGCGCAACATCTCTAAAATTAGAAATATCCTGTCTCAGAGTGACGCTGAAAAACTAGTTCATGCATTATTACTTCCAGGCTGGACTACTGTAATTCTTTATTATCAGGATGTCCTAAAACTCGCTGAAAAGCCTTCAGCTGATCCAAAATGCTGCAGCAAGAGTCCTGACAGGGACTAGAAAGAGAGAGCATATTTCTCCTGTATTGGCTTCCCTTCATTGGCTTCCTGTTAAATCCAGAATTGAATTCAAAATCCTGCTCCTCACATACAAGGTCTTAAATAATCAGGCCCCATCTTATCTTAATGACCTTGTAGTACCATATCACCCTATTAGAGCACTTCGCTCTCGCACTGCAGGCTTACTTGTTGTTCGTAGAGTATTTAAAAGTAGAATGGGAGGCAGAGCCTTCAGTTTTCAGGCCCCTCTTCTGTGGAACCAGCTTCCAGTTTGGATTCGGGAGACAGACACTATCTCTACTTTCAAGATTAGGCTTAAAACTTTCCTTTTTGCTAAAGCATATAGTTAGGGCTGGACCAGGTGACCCTGAATCCTCCCTTAGTTATGCTGCAATAGACGTGGCTGCCGGGATTCCCATGATGCATTGAGTTTTTCCTTTCCAGTCACCTTTCTCACTCACTATGTGTTAATAGACCTCTCTGCATCGAATAATATCTGTTATTAATCTCTGTCTCTCTTCCACAGCATGTCTTTATCCTGTTTTCCTTCTTTCACCCCAACCGGTCGCAGCAGATGGCCGCCCCTCCCTGAGCCTGGTTCTGCCGGAGGTTTCTTCCTGTTAAAAGGGAGTTTTTCCTTCCCACTGTCGCCAAAGTGCTTGCTCATAGGGGGTCATATGATTGTTGGGTTTTTCTCTGTATGTATTATTGTGCTATCTACTGTACAATATAAAGCGCCTTGACGCGACTTTTGTTGTGATTTGGCGCTATATAAATAAAACTGAATTGAATTGAACTGAATTATGCTATTGAGAATACTTTTAATGTTACGTCTAGGCTGCTTCTCAAGCATATATTATGATTTTAAATAAATATCTGATATACAATTGTCTCATATGTCTGAGAATCCATCATTGTTTAAGTCATAAAATAACCTGGAACATTGACTAAATGCCTCCTTTTCAGTCTTCTCTTTTCCTCTACTTGCTTTTAAAAGACATACGTCAGTTTATCTTTTAAAATGAGTAATTGTTTCTCATAAGAACACTGTTTTGTATTTTTTTCTTTTGTAAACTTAATGTTTAACTCAGTGGTCCACAAAGTGGGGGGTGCGCCCCCTGGGGGGCCGCAGTGCCAACAAGAAAAAAAAAAGAATGCTTGGACACTGCTAGCATAATGGACAGGGTTTTTGACAGGGCTCCCACACAATCGCAATGGAGGAGGTTGAAGCATCGCCAAATATGCTTCCAAACTAACTTCCTTCCAAGCCAAAGACTAGAACATATGATGAAGCATATCTTGACTTTGGCTTCACCTGCACAACACATGTCGTGCCAAGGTAGGTCTCCCTGACAGAATTCGTTTCCCCTGAGTCCGGAGCACACGCTGGGCTGTCCAAATGACGGACAAACAGAGTCCCGCATTCTTGATTTTTAGTTCACAAACACTGCTTATAAGCATCTAACTACTCCTGAAACTTTGGAGATTTTAGCTCTTTACACAGTAAAGTTACAGGGGGATAAAATTAATTATATGTCGTTTGTTAAAATAATCCGGTCTGGATACCACGTCACAACAATAAATATATAATTTTCTGTTGTAACCTTCAAACTGAACGGTAATGTAACGACACTCATTTTTCACTTTTTCACAAAAATAAAACATCGCTACTTCCATGGTCGGTGATACCTACCTTGGCACAACACTGATCATGCCACAATTTTTGTTCCCCCGGTTCGAATCACAGACAAACGGTATCCCACAGTTGTTTATGTTTTTAAACTAGTGCTGTCAATGTTAATGCGTTAGGGTCATCACTATTAACGTGTTTAAAATTTTTAACATACTCAACCTGTCTGGAGCGCAGAATGGACAAACTTCGGACAAACTGCCCGAAATGCGTTGACAGAAACATTGCAGGGATTTTGAGTCAGCCTGCACTCCAGATGAGTTAATTTTTAATCGTGTTAGTCATGATGACGGCGTTAGCGCACTTAAGATAAGAGGGATAAGATAAGACTTTATTGGTCCCACGTTGGGGAAACTTTTTTGTCACCTCAGCTCAGGTTCAGATCGCAGAAAGAAAAATACAAAAAGTTCAAATAAAATACAAACAAATATAAAATAAGTAAGATAATACACTATATACAATGGTAGCATACACAGTATGTGATTATGGATATGGTTGTGGAAATATACAAGACAAATGATTAACTATAGTTATAGATATCTATTACTTACATAGGAATAGTAGTGGTAGAATATTTATGTTATAAGTATAGACATGTACTCGCACACACACAAGTACACACTAAATATACATATGTATATATATACATACACATATACCTGCACATGTCCATACACATAGAAGTTGCATTATGCATGAAGTGGTGACCGTGGATGTCCACAATGTCCACTGACATGACATCGTGATTGAGGAGTTATAGAGTCTAACTGCTGTTGGGATGAATGATCTGCGAAAGTGCTCCTTCCTGCAGCGAGGGTGTTTCAGTCTCTGACTAAAGGAGCTGCTCTGCACACTCAGACTAATGCAGAGGGCGAGGTGGGTTGTTCATGATGGATGTCAGCTTTACTAACATCCTCCTCTCGCCCACTGCCTCCACAGATTTCAGAGCACATCCCAGCGCAGAGCTAGACCTGCGCACCAGTTTGTCAATCCTGCTTCTGTCCCTGTCTGTGCATCCACTCCCCCAGCAGGTCACTGCATAGAAAAAGGCACATGCTACCACAGTGTGATAGAAAACCTCAGTCTCCTCAGCAGATGGAGTCGACTCTGGCCCTTCTTATACAGGACGTCTGTATTTGTAGTCCAGTCCAGTGAGAGATGTGTGTGTGTGTGTGTGTGTGTGTGTGTGTGTGTGTGTGTGTGTGTGTGTGTGTGTGTGTGTGTGTGTGTGTGTGTGTGTGTGTGTGTGTGTGTGTAGTTGGACAGCACCAGACATGGTTCATGCCTACTGGCTGAAGAGACTGACTGAACTCCATGAGCGTCTGGCAGCACAAATGAATCAGCTGCTAGTTGACAAGAGACACCCAGAATGGCTAACTGATGGCTGGACAGTCCTGATCCTCGAGAACCCCAAGAATGGACCGGTCCCATTCAACTACCGGCCAATAACCTGCCTCAGTACCACATGGAATCTCCTGTCAGGCATCATCTAAGATGAACAGGCACATGGCTCAATACACGTATGGGGAAAGGAATTGGCAAGAATACCAGAGGCGCAAAACACCAGCTACTGGTAGACAGAGCAGTTGCTCGAGACAGCAAGACTAGGCTGACCAACCTGTGCACTGCCTGGATTACAAGAAGGCCTATGACTCGATGCCCCACACCTGGATCCTGGATTGCCTAGACTTATACAAGATCAACAGGATCCTAAGAGCCGTCATCAGTGTGCTACTGGAAAGCATACAAAGCATCCATTAAACAAACACAAAATTATTTTGTGAAAAATAATTGTTTTTTCATCTTGTTCTTCCTGCTCTTATACAATCTCTGGATCCTCTCTGGATCCTCCTTACACATTCTTTGCACTGACAAGCACAAATGATGGCATTGTGCTCGAGTAGAAAATAACAATAAATGTGTTCTTGTAATGCTTATTATAGGACCAAGTTGGGGATCCAAATTCATAACAATATATCACAATGCTTATTTATGTAAATTCATCATCAGTGAATGTGGTCAAAGTAGAAGCTACAATGACTTTATAATTTTTCATTCACTTCAGTTTCAAGTTATTTATTTTAAAAGGACACTGTAATAGTTACATTCAAAAAATGTTATGCCAACCATGATTTATTGTCATTGGCAGATGGTAATTGGCAGTCTAGCTAAATTAAAGAGTCTGTAGAATTATTTTTAAGATGGCAGAGTTACTAAAATCAGCTATTAATAAAAGATTATTAAAAACTTTTAAAAGTGCTGTTTCAGTGCTCTGTAGCACTTTGAAAATAGACCGAAATGTTTATGAGATGCCATTAATTTCCAGAAAAGCCTGGAGCTGAAAGAAAACAATTTTCTCTAGGACTTCGGACAGGAAGGGGAGTTTAGACATTGGTGTAAAATTTGAGGGAACTGTTGCATCAAGATTTTATTTTATTTTTTTTTTTTGTTGAGAAATGGGTGCATCATGGCATGCTTAAGATCAGCTGGAGCAGTTAGAAGAGAAGTGTTAATAATGGATAAAACACTAGGTCTAGAGTGTTTGACACATGTGATCTAGACAGAAGAATCAACTTTCCGGGATTTCCTTACCTGGATCATTGAGCTTGCATCAATGCATATTAAACTAATGCTCTTTGTAAGGGGTCAGTTTCACATATACTGCAAGAATCTTCCCTGATATAAAAATTAGGGTTGGAGGCCTGATTTACTCTGAACCATATTTTTCTAAATAATCCTTATCTGTAGTCAAAAGTTACAAAAATTACCACTTGCACAGAAACTTCAATTGCAGGATGATTCATTGAAAAAGACAAACTAAAAAAAGGATAATCAATAAGCAAAGTCCTCTCTCAAGGGGCCTTGAAGGTGCACAGGTGATATCTGTCTTCTCAGTCACTAGAACTCAAAATATCCTATGTGTTGTGATATAAATACAGTACCTTTAAAATACACAAGGTATTTATTTGACCTAAAATAAGGTGTGATATCCCTGTATTTAATAAGGTTTACCAAGATATGAGATCCCAAGAAGTTGATTCTGTTGACTGCAGCTGACTGCAGGTTTCCCCAACTTTATCTTATAAAGATATGAGATCATTTTCCTTTGGTAGGTGACGTAGGTATAAGTATACATACTTTTTAATTAAAACACCAATTAACTGATGATTAGGGAGTAAATAATGATGATACTTTTCACATGTTCCACATTAAATGGTCAAAGATCAAAATAAAGATTATTTCACTTTCCACAGAAGGTATTTAAAACTGAAGTAGGTCAAAAGTCAAAGTGGATATATTTGTAAAATGCTCATTATTTCCTTAGCTTTACCCACCATTTTGTTTTGAACACTTCACAAAACTGTAATTAAGTTCTTTTTAGTGGGAGGAACATTTCATCAATTATCCAAAGAACTTCTTCTTTCTCTTCAGACTAAGGCTAAAGAAAAAAAGACTTCGACTCAGAAGACTCAGAATCTGAATCTGAATACTGTCTTCTAATGTGTCCTGGATTGGTGACTGATCGGTCAGAGAGGCCTCAGTTTGTATGACTGGGGGGCAACTGATATGGTGATGCATATTTATGATATGGTGGTTAGTAATACTGGGGCATCACAGGGGACAGTTCTGTTTACCTTGTACACCTCAGATTTCCAGGAGGTAGAAACTGCAACTAGGCCCATCAACATCATGGGTGAAGAGATAGAAACAATGGACAGATACAGACACTTGGACATTCACCTGAATGAGAGACTGGGCTGGAGGACCAATAGTGATGCTGTTATAAACAGACTCTAGTTTCTAATGAAGGTCACATTATTTAAGATCATCAGGACAATTACTCTTAGTGCATCCTAGATCCCGGCTAAAGACCAGAGGTGACCGGGCTTTTGCCCTGGCAGCCCCGAGCCTCTGGAACAATCTTCCTGCTGCTATTCGCGCCTCTGATTCCATCTATTTATTTAAATCTCAGTTAAAAACTTACCTGTTTGACCAAGCGTTTTCAGTTAGCTAGTGCACATCCTCTATATTTTACCCTTATGTTATTTATCTTCTACTAATGTTCCACTGTATAAATACCCCCACCTTATATTTATGAATACCCAGTAATTTTATCTTCTAAACTATGCTCTAATGTTTTATTTCTTATTTTGTCTGTACTTTTTGGGTCTTTTTGTACTCTGTTATAGCCTTTTATCTTATATCTTATGTTTAACCTTGTTGTGAAGCACTTTGGTGTACCTTCGGTTTTAAATGTGCTATATAAATAAAGTTTTATTGTATTGTTATTAAGAGCTAGAAACATACTCTGACGGGTAAAATTAAGTGGCAAATCATCCTACCTTTGTTAATAAGAGCTAGAAACATACTCTGACGGGTAAAATTAGGTGCCAAACCATGATACCTTTGTGAATGTGACCTACAAGCATACTTTAATGGGTAAAATGAAGTGGCAAACCGTCCTGGCTTTATGAATATGAACTACAAGCATACTCTGATGGCCAAAGTTAAGTGGCAAACCGTCATACCTACTTAAGTTTCTGCTGGAATTACTCCGTGACAGCAGAAATGTGCATAAACTACTTACGGTAGGACGTTTTGCCAAAGTAGGATGGTTTGTCAGAACAGCGGTGCTAACACAATGCATCAGAGCCAGTTCCGTCAGCAATTGCCATTTTCAGCCAAGTTACAGACACGTGACTTGATTATGCCGGTTTTTGATTGGTGGAACTGACACGAAGTCGTTACCTTGATTTTATTGGCTCAAACGATTAAAAAGAAGTGGCAATCATGCAAATTGGGCAGAGTTTAAAGTGTCCATTTAAACCGTCTATTGCTAAGGGGGAATGTTCCCCGCTGCCTGTGAATGTTTTTTATTTTATTTTTTATTTATTTAACCTTTATTTAACCAGGAATGTCCCATTGAGATTAAAAACCTCTTTTTCAAGGGAGTCCTGGCCAAGAGGCAGCACATTTCCAAACAAATACATACAAACAAACAAAGTTAAAAATTACACAAAACACTTATTGCACATTGCACATTATTGAGGCAGTCTGTAGGCCTTTGAGTTTAGTTTTAAAAACATTTAAAGACAACAGTTCAGTCAATTTCCAGTCTTTCTGTAACAGGTTCCACGAAAAGGGCGCAGAGTGGACAAAGGCTTTCTTACCCAACTCTGTGCGGACAAGGGGAACAAGCTGATCATTTGAACGCAAGGAGTAAGAACCACTATTTGTCCTTGTGACCAAAGTACAAATATAAGGAGGCAGCAATCCAAGCATAGCTTTGTAAATAAAAGTGTACCAATGCCCCTGTCTTCTAATGGCCAAAGAAGGCCATTTTACTCTTAAGTACAAGTCACAATGATGGGTCAGATATCTACAGTTGGTGATAAACCTCAAGGAAGCATGATACATCGTGTCCAACATTAGAAGACATGAAGAAGAAGCGTTCATATACAGAATGTCACCATAATCTAACACAGATAAAAAGGTTGCAGTGACAAGACTTTTTTTTACTGCAAAAGAAAAGCACTGTTTATTACGGGAAAAAAAACGAAGTTTCAGCCTCAGTTTCTTTACAAGTCTCTCTATATGTGGTTTAAAGGTAAAGGAGTCATCAATCCAGACACCAAGGTATTTATATTCATGAACTATCTCTATGACATTTCCTTCAAGGGTGGACACCACTGGAATAGGCTCCGGGACCTTCTTTGACTTAGAAAACAACATTATCTTAGTCTTGTCAGCATTGAGAACTAATTTTAGCTGGATAAGTGAATGCTGGAAGGCAACAAAGGCTTTCTGTAAGGTTTCAATGGCCTGAGCAAGAGATGATCCATAACAGTAAATAACTGTGTCGTCAGCATAAAAATGCAAATTTGTGTCTGAGACATTTTGACCCAAGTCATTGATATATAAAAGAAACAGAAGGGGACCCAAAACTGAGCCCTGTGGCACCCCCTTGTGGACAGCAACAAATTTAGAACAAAGACCTTCAAGTTTAATGCACTGGGTTCTATTATTCAGATAATTTGAGAACCACGCTATTGGATGTTCTGACAATCCAAGGCTGAGCAGTCTGTTTTTTAGGACAGCATGATCAACAGTGTCAAAAGCTTTTGAGAGGTCAATAAAGAGTGACGCACAGTACAATTTCTTATCAAGTGCCATAATAATATCATTTATCACTTTCATAGTGGCAGTGTTAGTACTGTGTTTTTTCCTGAAGCCTGACTGAAATTTGGAAACAATATCATTAGAGTACAAAAACTCCTTCAGCTGGTCACAAACTAGAGATTCCATGATTTTGGATAAAACACACAAATTTGATATTGGCCTATAATTAGTCAACACCGATGGATCACCTCCTTTCAATAAAGGCAAAACAAAAGCTGATTCCCAAACTGATGGAATTTCTTTGGTTTTAATTGAAAAATTAAATAGAATTGAAAGTGGTTCTGCAATATAATCCGCTGCCAGCTTCAAAAAATAAGGTTCCATCAAGTCTGGACCAGGAGGTTTTCTGTGATCCAAAGCCTTTAAAGCTTTATGCACTTCATAAACACTAAAAGGTACAAAGTTAAAACGGTCTCCAGAAAACAGAGAATTCTGGGCAAGAATTTGTTAAAAAAGTTTCTGCAGAATCAAACAAGGAACCCACTGATAAAAAGTGCTCATTAAAGCAATTCAAAATTTCAGTTTTATCATTAATTGAGACTGAATCTTTTACAACAAATTTAGGAAAGGTTTGAGTCATTTTATTGGCAGAAAAAGACTTGATTACTTTCCAAAATTTCTGTGGATCGTTGAGATTCTCAGTGGTGACAGACAAAAAGTATTCGGATTTGGCCTTTTTAATAAGAGAAGTGCATTTATTTCTAAGCTGTTTGAAAACAGACCAATCAGTGGAAGTATCTGTTTGCCTCGCCTTGTCCCATGCTCTATTACGCTTGTGTATGTTATCTCATAGTGTCTGCGAAAAAACCAGGGATTTTCTCGACCTTTAATTCTAACTTTCCGTAAGGGGGCATGTTTATTAACAATTTCCATAAAACTTTCCTTAAAATATGTCCAAGTTAGCTCTACATCTGGTAATAGTCCGATTTTTTCCCAATTAACTACTGACAAATCATGATGAAAAGCCTGTTCATTGAATTGTTTAAGATTCCTTTTACACACTATGTGCGGCTTACATTTTGGAATTTTAGCATTTCTACAAACAGCAACAACACAGTGATCACTTAGGTCATTACAGAAGACACCAAGCGAAGAGAATTTATGAGGTACATTTGTTAAAACCAAATCAATTAATGTGGACTTTTCAGGGCATTTAAGATTTGGCCTGGTAGGAAGATAGACTAGCTGGGTAAGATTGAAAATCTTTAAATTCACCAGAAGTTGCATTTAGCCAGTCCCAGTTCAAATCTCCAGCCATCTCCAGCATTTTTAGGCATGTAAATAAAATTAAATATTTTCTGCTGTTTAATACCTAAAAACTTAACTCAGATATGGTTAAGACCTTTGGGCACAAAGTGCAGACACAAAACACAGACAAAGGCTTGAAAGAATGATAGGATACACAATGTTTAAAACATATTCATTCAGGTTAGTTCCACTTCATATGTTTCTTCTGGTTATTCAAACCCATTTGTTCTTTGCCAAACCAGTGACAGCACCAGTTGAGAGTCACTGCTGGTGTTCCATACAGACTTTAAATTTCACCTCTAATTGTTTTATGACAGTAGCTTGAGTGTTGATAAAGTTGTGTACAATATTAGCCCTTTTCTGACTTATTTTAACTGGCAGTTTAAACAATTTTGCAATTCACACAGCTTAAATAGTTATTGTGTGCTAACCTTTATGTGTGTGTGTTTTTCAGATGATGCATTTCAGGAATACTTTGTAAATACTTGTCCAAGCCTCCAAATAATCAGTTGTTTTGAATTTAATAAATCCTCTTAACCTTGTTTTTTCTTCCCAGCCAAATAAAATGTTCCACAGAAAACTACAATATGGAAGGTCATCTTGCAGGACTCAATAAATAGGTATAGGTAGGTTTTTCAAATGTCATACACACACAGTTGTATTGACACTGTTACGCAACTGATATAGTATATGGTTTGATGACATTGCCAATGTTTACAGAGCAGCAGGCGTATTTTATCATTTGAGAGAATGGGTAACTGGAATGTCACGCCTTTAATATTTTCCTGTTTGCACACTATCAGCTTTTGATGTGAGCTGACAGCAGATTAACCTATATTACAGGCTCCTTTATTAAATCTATAGATCACTACTGTATGGAACCACAGATGGAAAATGTGTTTTATAGTCATGGATCCTTCTTCAGTTTTACACTGGATATAAAATGCAGAATGCAGTGGGTTTGTGTGTCATTAGGGCTAGTGGTGTGCAATACTGCAGTGTTTGGTATTGATCGTAAATACAGCAGTGGCAGTATTGCCAATAATACCGATACCAATGCTACAAATTTTTTAAGGCACTTTATGTAGGAGAGACTGGCATGTCATGGTTTATTAAATGAATCATCACTTGTTTGACAAATCTGAACACATTTTAATGACCACCAGAACTCCAGAATAATTAGTTAACATAATAAAACACATACATGAAATATATTTGACAGTCAACACAAAAAGGTTATTATATTCAGACATTTTTCATACTTTATGTTTTAGGTATATTTTTCAGCTCCAATACAATAATTTATTTAACACAAGTCAGTGGCCTGAATATATTATCTAAATGTCTACAGGCAATCAGTCTGCTTACCTAACAACTTAGATGGCCAATAACAACTTACCATTAAGTAATGCTGAAGAACCTGATGCTGAAGGAATGTTTGCAGACTTTACGGTCGCTGTGTCCAGTGGCGGTCCTAGCCTGTTTGGCGCCCCGGGCGAACACTCCCTCTGGCGCCCCCTCCTGACACACACAGACACCCATAAAACATATTAAGGATTGTACATTAACATAAAACTGTTGTCGGAACAATAATGAATTTCATCAGAGAAACATACACACACACACATATATGAAGAGAGAGAGAGAGCGAGTATGCATAGAATGCAAACAGCTACCAAACAGCCATTATAATTCGTAATACAATGAAATAGGACAAATCAACAATTGACAATGACTAATTAATATTGTGCTGAACACAGTCCAAAAGATTCAGTAAGCTACATCAGTGTCTACTGTTTACTATCATAGCCAAGTGACTAACAAACGTAAACAGACGTTTTCACTATCCCTACTAATTAATGTTATCTTGTTGTATCTCTGTTGTGGTCAGTGCTATCCTCTATGCTGTTGCATGCTGAGGCAGCAGGTTGAGGGTCACAGACTCCAACAGACTAAATAAACTGATCCACAAGGCCAGTAATATTGTGGGGAAGGAGCTGGACATCATTAGGGTGGTGTCTGAGAGGCAGATGTTGTCCAAGATAAAGACAATGTTGGATAATACCTCCCACCCACTCCATGACATACCGACTAGTCACAGAAGCACGTTCAGTGAGAGACTGAGATTACCCATGATGCACCACTGACCGACACAGGAAATCATTCCTGCCTGTGGCCATCTCCCTGTACAACTCCTCCATCTAACACACTGTGAACACTGCAATAGTTACATCCTTTTTACACACGTTCTTTTCTACTCTGGAATATTCTTGTCAATTTTCTTGATATTTATTTATAATCACCTCTGTTAATCCTTGATATTTATAATTGAGTGATCTGCATATATCAGTGCTATTTCTTAATTGTGTAAAATCTGTAACATAATGTATTGTTTGGAGTTTAGTCTGTTACTGTTACTATTTTTACCATTTCTTCTTGGAGCAACTGTAATCCACATAATTTCCTTAGGGATTAATAAAGTATTCTGAATATGATTCTGATCGTTTCAGGATGACCTGCCATTATCCAATGACACATCTGCTTACCTGTATCTTTGGCTCGTTTCTCCTCCTCTTCTTTTCTCTTTTTTTCTAAACTGAGCACCTGATGTCTTTGAACTTTTCTTGTCTATCTTCCATTGGTTTTAATTTTGCACTCCAGTATGAACACCCATCCCCCAACTCGAAGATCACCACAACATAACCTAACAGACCTACACCTTAGTTCACAGATTCGCTTTGTCTAAGGTGTATTTCTGGGATTTCGCACAACCCAGGATTCAAATCATGAATATATAATGGGCTTGGATTTACAACATTATGAATGAAATGTGTATTCTACAGAAATCTTACCTGGGATATCGAATTCACAGTCCAACAACATCTACAGGGAGATCCTAACACAGTTACTGGGCCCCCCAATTGGTGCTTTATGCAAGTGGAAGCCTGCGCAGCTGTAATCAATTGGGGCCACTCCACACACTTCGCTTGGGGGTAAGCCAAACACTTTCTCTTTTCAAACGCTACTTCTGGTGGGACACCTTGGAGAAGGATATGAGGGAGTACATCGCGCCTTACTTGTAGCGCCTCTGCACAAAAAGTAAGGAAAGCTCCATTCTCACTGTTTAACCTCTCTCCATCACTAACCTCTCTGTGTACCAATTCCGCTCTCAACTGATTGTAAACTCGATCGCTTCTGTGCATTGTGTCTGCTTTTGGGTCAATTTCTGTGCCGTCTGTGACAAAGTTATCATCTTCCAGGACTCAATAAATAGGTAGATAAGTACCTTAAAAAATGTAATCCATAGTGTAATTGGAGTTGTATATACATTGCTATTGTAGAATTACAGGGATTATTTCACATAACCATCATCTTTATTATTGCATTAATTATCATTTCATCCAAGCATTTATTGAAGTTGCTGGCATTATGTTATAATTTGTATTACAGGTGTTATCATAATCACATATTAACATGTTTATTACAGGTGCAGTTATAACCACTTTAAATCGTTGAGTTAAATCTATAATCTTAAAAGCTTATATGCTGAGTATATTGTTACAGTAAAATAGTAGCTGAGCAAAGGCCTGAATGTATTCAGCTTCTTGTTGCATTTGAGTTTGCCTAGCAACAGGTGACGGAAGGAGGACAAGTCCATGGGGACCTCAAAGGCCTGAGATCATGTTTGGAAGAGGATGCTAGAAAGGGGAACTCCTGTCTCTGCATTTATCTCTTAAAATTGATTATTGTCTGTAGAAGAGGCAAAGAATGTTCTTAAGATGCAAATTATGTGCTTGTAAACGCAAGAGGGGGCGTTATAATACCCTGATGTTATAAAAGCAATCTGAAGTGTATTTTTGGACGGGGATTTACAACTGATGTTTTACAGTTTACATCTCCCCACGCTGCGTGTATTCATTAAAATCAATTGTTTGACCGACCTCTTCTGGACCATCATTGTTTTACTCTCGTCCTCAATTTCGGACCCGTAACACTACACAACTAATAAATGGCTTAATACCAGTGTTATTAATTTTTATTCAAAAATTCAGTATCTAGTAAGTATTGAAATGTATGCTAGTATCCTTTTTTGGAAGTGTTTCTTTTACTCCAATATTGTGATGGATTTGAACATTTGTCAGTGTCGTAAATAGCATACACATCATCATCAGTTTTAATAATAGAGTACTGTTACTTATTTAGAGACCTCTTTATAGTGATGATATGTGTACATCACAGTCACTGCTGACTTCTTTGTCTACTAAACCACTGAATCACTCACACACCATGAAATATGCATATTGTATTCGTTAGTCAGCAGTTAACAGCTATTATTATTGCAAGCAACTGACAAACCTTTTAACTTGTCAGCAGTCATACTGGTCACAAAATAAAGTAAAAGTTTAGAACTTAAGCAAATTTAACACATTATTACCAGTCCTTTCTTCTGTACTATTGACACTTCATGTGTTGACAACCTTAGGTTGTGTCCACGCCTTCTCTGTCAAAATTATTTTCAGTATCAACAAAACTGATGCCTCAGGGCACAGCTGGTGATTGTAAAAACAGTGACTTGTCTAAGAAGTTTATGTCCAATGGTTTCCACATAGTGGAAATGGCAGAGATAAACCCCTAAAATTCCCTACACCTTCCTTTCAACTAAATTATAAAACGAAAATCTAAATTTTGTAAGAGAGAAAAATATTGCCATTAGTCCCATTTAAGAATAAACTTAAATGGGATAGGCAAGCAAGCATTTCTAAGTGATGTTATTTGTAATGTTTCAGTTGAGAGGAAAAATAAATATTAAGCATCATGTGTCTTTTGCAAACCAGCTGCACTCACATGATCCTCTACTGATCCGAATCAGCTAACACATTGTAAGCAAAGATAATAATCTGTATCTTAATTCAAAAATATCATATAACACTACTGTTTTGTAAATATTAAATAAACTGCTTTCCAGTGTTTAAGTCAAATTAGTTAGTATAACAAATAGTTCTTTTATATTTTACTTGAACCCCCCCCCCCAAACAACTATTTTATTTTTTAATAATTTTATTAAATGTATTTTTCTGGATGATAGAAGCCACTTATGAAGCACGTCAAAGAAAAAGAAGATTAGGTTTTGGAAGAAGTACTTTGCAAACTAAAAAACAAAATGTGACACATTCTGGGCAGAGAGACATCCATAAAGAATGGCTTAATGCTGGATGAGGACAAAAACACACAATTGGTTGGAATAAATACCCAAAGTTTCATCTGAAGACTTCAATGTGAAAAAAAAAAAAAAATCAGAGTAAGAACAGTGGCAGAGGTCAGAAATAATTGCATCAAAGGGGCCCAATGTACCGTGTTTTTCGGACCATAACGCGCACCGGATTATAAGGCACATTAAGCGAAACAAAACAGTCAGATAAGTCAAATTTTATTCAACTCATTCTTCTTGCCTTCTCCACTTCCATAACATTGATTCATTAATTAATGTGAGGGTTCCTGATGGTTAGCGACAAATGCAATCGCATGGCAGGATGGTGTAAACGGACCAAACTTCAGTCGGGAGAACAACTGAGATAATCCATCCACAGTACGAGGTTAGTCATTAATATACTGCAACAACATGGGAATAGAGCAGCTGTGAGAGAATTCACCATTAATCAATCAATGGTACGGAAGTGGAGGAAGCAAGAAGAATGACTTGAGTAAAATTTGACTTATCTGACTGTTTTGTTTCGCTTAATTCACCTTATTATCCGGTGCACCTTATGTATGAAAACAGACCCGTTCATCAAGCCCACTCAAGAATGGTGCTAATTTTAGGGATTGTAACATTCAGTCCTATCAAGTAATCATAATAATAATAACAATTACAACAACAATAAGACCTCTTATTATGTGTGCCTATGACAAGAGGCACACATATTACTATTCGTCGGATTTATTATGTGTGCCTATGCCAAGAGGCACACATATTACTATTCGTCGGATTTATTATTATGTGTGCCTATGACAAGAGGCACACATATTACTATTCGTCGGATTTATTATTATTATGTGTGCCTATGCCAAGAGGCACACATATTACTATTCGTCGGATTTTAAATAGTTATCTGAATCTTACAACCAAAGTTTGTATAATAATACACAAGATTGGCTGTAGACCATTGTTCATCATTCAGAACACTGTGTAAAAATAACAAAAAACAAAAAGTGAATGCAAAAGTGCATAAATATTTATTTTACGTGTTTGATGTGTGTGGCGGGGCGTGGTCTGCAGTGCCGCTGCAGGGGAGGTGGACCCACCTGAGCGGCACCTGCAATCACGCCTCTCAGGCGTAGTCTGTGCTCTCTCGGCTGTTTTTGGGTGTGTGTCGGGCTGTGAGTTGAAAAGCTACAGCCGGCTGTTTGGGTACACCAACCATGTGTGAAAAGTGGTCCATAACGTAATGCTTCAAAGCGTGTTCATGCAAACATTGTCGGATCTGCCGTGGTACAATGGGACTTCTGCTCATGAACCTGTGTGCACAGCGTCTGCAAATCGGCGCTGTACGAAGTAACTTCATCTTTACACAAAACTGTAAGCTGTTATCTGTGAAGCGTGAGCGGTGTTTGTTTTTACCATAGTTCATGGTGGAGAATGGCTGCTCTTCTGAGTTTTGCTCTCTGTAGCTATATGAATGGCAAACTACACTGAATAGCAGCGGCATAGGCACACATAAAATTTCTTCTGAAATTTTCGCTTTCTAGTTATGTGTGCCTATGAAAGAGGCACACATATTACTATTCGTCGGATTTATTATGTGTGCCTATGACAAGAGGCACACATATTACTATTCGTCGGATTTATTATGTGTGCCTATGCCAAGAGGCACACATATTACTATTCGTCGGATTTATTATTATTATTATTATGTGTGCCTATGCCAAGAGGCACACATATTACTATTCGTCGGATTTATTATTCTTATTATTATTATTATTATTATTATTTTCCTTTTCCGCCTGAAATTTTGCAGTGTATCTCGACCCGCAGTTTTGGACAAGCTTCATATATGTTACCTCATTTTGTGCGGCTGGATCTGGAATGGTGTGCTATGACTTTTGGTGTTTATGAATATTATAGTTTTTAAATATTAATATTTTAGTGAAAATTTTCCCGCGCTCCTCTGCCAAACAGTTTTGACAATAGGGTACATATGTTACATCATTTTGTGCGGCTGGAGCTGGGCTAGTATGGTGTGACTTTTGGTGTTTATAACTTTTATAGTTTTTGAAATATTTAGATTTTAGTGCAAATTTAGGCCAATTTCTAGGCTCCTGAGAAAGATTCTGCTTTTGGCACCATAGAAACAGACTTCATTTGTGGTGTCTTGGCTCTCTCTAGTGGTATACCGGGAGTAGTACAGCCGAAAAGATTTTATCCTTGTGTTGAAAACTCCATATCCCACAATTCATAGCACGCCTCTACAGAGTGAACAATGGCGGCCACCACTTCGTTTTATATGTCTTTTATTCGTGTTTCTAGGTCACAAAATAAACTTTTAAGATATTTTCAGGCGAGAATGTAGGTGTGTAAACTTCAAATATCTGCTTGTTTTATCAAGACATCCCATATTTAGCGATAGTGCTCTGACGACGTCGGTCCTGCCTGACAGCTAGCCGGGTTACCTAGCTAGCTGCCGCGCCTTGGCTGCAAATGGATAGCGAGGGACTCTCTCTGTCGTTTCACCTCCCGGTCTCTCGCAAATGCTCGCATAGAATCAGAGTTACAGCTGGATGTGGAAAAAATAACTGAGTTGTTTGGTGGTGCTATAACGCGGAGCTACAACAGTGGGCAGCTATCCACCGGTGTATGACAGAAAGGACATGCCGCGACCGCCCGATCGACCGGTGTTTGCTAACGCGGAGGTCAATCATGGATCAGGGAAAGCGAAGGCAGGAGCGTGAGGTGAACTGAATTTCAGGTAAGAAGTTATGACCTGCACTCTATTTGGGTCAGATATAAACCGAGTTTAGGTGTAGTTTATTTAGCAGCAGTTCTCTTATGTGTTGCTGATAGTCGGCTAGCTAGCTAGCGCCGCTAGCATAGTTAGCTAGCACCGCTAGCGACCCTTCGTGAAAAAAGCACCCAGGCTTGGCTTATATTGAGGCGGGTGAAACTCGTGTCAGCACCGGTCGCTCGCCGACAGTATGTGTTTTAGCTGGACTTATTTTTCGTTTATATGGACCGATGATTTATTTATTTATTCATTTTAGTAACGGTATAAACAGTGAAAGGTGGTGGATTGGCCAGATGTAAACTTCAAATATCTGCTCGTGTTACCAAGACATCCCATATTAGCTCTGATGTTTTCGGTGCCTGCAAAGAGCTAGACAGGTAGCTAGCTAACCCGAGCTGGCTGTCTTTTTGACTCAGGGTCATAGCTGGACTTGTTTTTCGTTTTTATGAGCCGATGAGGGTTTTTTTTTAGTAATGGTACAAACAGTGAAAGGCGGTGGATTGTCCAGATGCTGGTCGATGTGGAAAAAATAACTGAGTTGTTTGGTGAAGTCGCTGACGCGAGCTACAACCGAGGGCAGCTATCCACCGGTGTGTGTCAGAAAGAACATGCGGGAACGAGGCGGCGGGCGACCGCCGATCGACCGGTGGTAGATCGTGGATCAGGGAAACCGAAGGCAGGAGAAGCAGGCGGCTGCCGGTCGGAGCATGAGGTGAACTGAATTTCAGGTAAGAAGTTATGACCTGCACTCTATTTGGGTCAGATATAAACCGAGTTTAGGTGTAGTTTATTTTCGTTGTGCTGACTTTTTACAATCAGTTATAATAACTCGTACTGCGTGGTAGCTAGCACGATGGAGTTTCTATACAGCTGTGTGCCCGCTAAGTTACTGATGTTGAACTTTATGACAGCCTCCCCTGTCATTCTCTCGCCTGTTCAAACTTCAGTCATGAAACTGATCAATGATCGGCTTTTCTCTCTTGTTTGTTTATCGCGCTAAACAACAGCAGCACGTTTAAGCTTGATCAGCTGTTGTTAGAATTCATTTGATTTTAATTTCTAGTATCAGCTGATGTTTGCTGGAGCCACAGCTGTAGAAGCGGCTGGTCGAAACCAGGAGATGACCTTACTGAATCATCAGAGCTGAACTGGTGATGGAGAAACAGGTTTACCTGTTTAGGCAAGTTGTATTTTTGAGGAATAATTTTATTATTGAACAACAACCATGTTCTCAATGAACCCAAAAAACACATTAATATCAAAGCTGAATGTTTTCGGAAGTAGTTTTTAGTTTGTGTTTAGTTTTAGCTATTTTAGGGGGATATCTGTGTGTGCAGGTGACTATTACTGTGCATAATTATTAGGCAACTTAACAAAAAACAAATATATACCCATTTCAATTATTTATTTTTACCAGTGAAACCAATATAACATCTCCACATTCACAAATATACATTTCTGACATTCAAAAACAAAACAAAAACAAATCAGCGACCAATATAGCCACCTTTCTTTGCAAGGACACTCAAAAGCCTGCCATCCATGGATTCTGTCAGTGTTTTGATCTGTTCACCATCAACATTGCGTGCAGCAGCAACCACAGCCTCCCAGACACTGTTCAGAGAGGTGTACTGTTTTCCCTCCTTGTAAATCTCACATTTGATGATGGACCACAGGTTCTCAATGGGGTTCAGATCAGGTGAACAAGGAGGCCATGTCATTAGTTTTTCTTCTTTTATACCCTTTCTTGCCAGCCACGCTGTGGAGTACTTGGACGCTGTGTGATGGAGCATTGTCCTGCATGAAAATCATGTTTTTCTTGAAGGATGCAGACTTCTTCCTGTACCACTGCTTGAAGAAGGTGTCTTCCAGAAACTGGCAGTAGGACTGGGAGTTGAGCTTGACTCCATCCTCAACCCGAAAAGGCCCCACAAGCTCATCTTTGATGATACCAGCCCAAACCAGTACTCCACCTCCACCTTGCTGGCGTCTGAGTCGGACTGGAGCTCTCTGCCCTTTACCAATCCAGCCACGGGCCCATCCATCTGGCCCATCAAGACTCACTCTCATTTCATCAGTCCATAAAACCTTAGAAAAATCAGTCTTGAGATATTTCTTGGCCCAGTCTTGACGTTTCAGCTTGTGTGTCTTGTTCAGTGGTGGTCGTCTTTCAGCCTTTCTTACCTTGGCCATGTCTCTGAGTATTGCACACCTTGTGCTTTTGGGCACTCCAGTGATGTTGCAGCTCTGAAATATGGCCAAACTGGTGGCAAGTGGCATCTTGGCAGCTGCACGCTTGACTTTTCTCAGTTCATGGGCAGTTATTTTGCGCCTTGGTTTTTCCACACGCTTCTTGCGACCCTGTTGACTATTTTGAATGAAACGCTTGATTGTTCGATGATCACGCTTCAGAAGCTTTGCAATTTTAAGACTGCTGCATCCCTCTGCAAGATATCTCACTATTTTTGACTTTTCTGAGCCTGTCAAGTCCTTCTTTTGACCCATTTTGCCAAAGGAAAGGAAGTTGCCTAATAATTATGCACACCTGATATAGGGTGTTGATGTCATTAGACCACACCCTTTCTCATTACAGAGATGCACATCACCTAATATGCTTAATTGGTAGTAGGCTTTCGAGCCTATACAGCTTGGAGTAAGACAACATGCATGAAGAGGATGATGTGGACAAAATACTCATTTGCCTAATAATTTTGCACTCCCTGTATAAAATATTTAGCTTTTATTAAATAGTTATCTGAATCTTACAACCAAAGTTTGTATAATAATACACAAGATTGGCTGTAGACCATTGTTCATCATTCAGAACACTGGGTAAAAATAACAAAAGACAAAAAGTGAATGCAAAAGTGCATAAATATTTATTTTACGTGTTTGATGTGTGTGGCGGGGCATGGTCTGCAGTGCCGCTGCAGGGGAGGTGGACCCACCTGAGCGGCACCTGCAATCACGCCTCTCGGGCGTAGTCTGTGCTCTCGGCTGTTTTTGGGTGTGTGTCGGGCTGTGAGTTGAAAAGCTACAGCCGGCTGTTTGGGTACACCAACCATGTGTGAAAAGTGGTCCATAACGTAATGTTTCAAAACGTGTTCATGCAAACATTGTCGGATCTGCCGTGGTACAATGGGACTTCTGCTCATGAACCTGTGTGCACAGCGCCTGCAAATCGGCGCTGTACTGGTAACTTCATCTTTACACAAAACTGTAAGCTGTCATCTGTGAAGCGTGAGCGGTGTTTGTTTTTACCATAGTTCATGGTGGAGAATGGGTGCTCTTCTGAGTTTTACTCTCTGTAGCTGTATGAATGGCAAACTACACTGAATAGCAGCGGCATAGGCACACATAAAATTTCTTCTGAAATTTTCCCTTTCTAGTTATTATTATTATTCTCCAGTTTCCGCCTGAAATTTTGCAGCGAATCTCGCCTCGCAGTTTTGAGACAAGC
Organism: Oreochromis aureus; assembly: GCF_013358895.1. Lineage (NCBI taxonomy): Eukaryota > Metazoa > Chordata > Actinopteri > Cichliformes > Cichlidae > Oreochromis > Oreochromis aureus. Next base: position 8,896,343 of record NC_052962.1, on the reverse strand, counting down.
TTCATATATGTTACCTCATTTTGTGCGGCCGGATCTGGAATGGTGTGCTATGACTTTTGGTGTTTATGAATTTTATAGTTTTTAAATATTAATATTTTAGTGAAAATTTTCCCGCGCTCCTCTGCCAAACAGTTTTGACATTAGGGTTACATATGTTAGATCATTTTGTGCGGCTGGAGCTGGACTATTATGTTATGACTTTTGGTGTTTATAACTTTTATAGTTTTTAAATATTAATATTTTAGTGCAAATTTAGGCCAATTCATCTTTTGGCGCCAAATAAACAGACTTCATTTGTGGTGTCTTGGCTCTCTCTAGTGGTATACCGGGAGTAGTACAGCCGAAAAGATTTATCCTTGTGTTGAAAACTCCATATCCCACAATTCATAGCACGCCTCTACAGAGTGAACAATGGCGGCCACCACTTCGTTTTATATGTCTTTTATTCGTGTTTCTAGGTCACAAAATAAGCTTTTAAGATATTTTCAGGCGAGAATGTAGGTGTGTAAACTTCAAATATCTGCTTGTTTTATCAAGACATCCCATATTTAGCGACAGTGCTCTGACTACGCCGGTCCTGCCTGACAGCTAGCCGGCTACCTAGCTAGCTGCCGCGCACTTGGCTGCAAATGGATAGCGAGGGACTCTCTCTGTAGTTTCACCTCCCGGTCTCTCGCAAATGCTCGCATAGAATCGGAGTTACAGCTGGATGTGGAAAAAATAACTGAGTTGTTTGGTGGTGCTATAACGCCGAGCTACAACAGTGGGCAGCTATCCACGGTGTATGACAGAAAGGACATGCCGCGAATGAGACATACCAGGCAGGCGACTGGTGTTTGCTAACGCGGAGGTCAATCGTGGATCAGAGAAAGCGAAGGCAGGAGCGTGAGGTGAACTGAATTTCAGGTAAGAAGTTATGACCTGCACTCTATTTGGGTCAGATATAAACCGAGTTTAGGTGTAGTTTATTTAGCAACAGTTCTCTTACGTGTTGCTGATAGCCGGTTGGCTAGCTAGCTAGCTAGCGCCGCTAGCTTAGCTAGCTAGCGCTAGCTAGCGACCCTTCGTGAAAAACCACCCAGGCTTGGCTGATAGTGAGGTGGCTAAAATTTGTTTAATCGCCCGATCGCTCGGCAAGGGTCTGTGTCTTAGCTGGACTTATTTTTCGCTTTATATGGGCCGATGATGCTGGTCGATGTGGAAAAAATAACTGAGTTGTTTGGTGGTGGAGCTACAACAGAGGGCAGCTATCCACCGTGTGTGACAGAAAGGACATGCCGCCAACGAGACATACGAGGCCGGGCAGGCGATTGCTAACGCGGTGGTCAATCATGGATCAGGAAAGCGAAGGCAGGAGCGTGAGGTGAACTGAATTTCAGGTAAGAAGTTATGAACTGCACTCTATTTCGGTCAGATATAAACCGAGTTTAGGTGTAGTTTATTTTCGTTGTGCTGACTTTTTCAATCACGTTACAATAACTCGTATCATGCTCTAGCTAGCACGACGGAGTTTCTATACAGCTGTGTGCGCATGTTGAACTTTATG